>NC_081561.1:61045082-61089303 GCF_022355385.1 Mustela nigripes
AAAAAAAAAAAAAAAAAAAACTGTCCTCTGTACTTTGAACAATAAAACAGACATTTTCTTAATAAATATTTGCTAAGCACCTAATATGTATGAGGCTATTACTAGTGCCAAACATCTGCAATGGGGAAAGAGTATCTTATAGACTAGGCTAACTGGGAATAATGAGGGGAAAAAAGATTCAGGCCCAGTTCACAATACCGTCACCAAAAGCTCCTTCTCCAGCCCAAATAAGTTTATTTAATATTCTTTGCAGGTACTTTGTAGTACAGCAGTACTACAGAGCAACTTGATTTTCTGCTTAGGAATCAAGTGCTACTGAGTTTCTGGGACCAGTGGAATGACCACAAAAAGGATTGCTGATTTTTTGTCTAAAATCAATAAAAAACAAAACTACCTAGTTCATTGTCTTCATTTTAAATACTAATATCTTAGCAACAAAGAACATTTCCCAGAATTTGGGAACTAGACAGATTTAGTTGCAAGAAAAACAACATTTTTCCTCTTTTACTGAATATGAATAAAAAGTTCGTAAGAGACCAATATAAGAGAATCGATCAAAGGTAAAATGAAAAGATAATGGATTTTAGAGTCTGAGAGCTCCCTGGTTTCAATTTTTATGACTGCAAGTTAAGTCACTTAACCACTCTGACCCTTAGTCTCCTCAGGGATATTATCTCAGAAGTTTGTAGACAGATTAAACATGATTTCATATTAAACACTTACCATTAAATGTGGAGCCTTAAAGGTGCTCAACAAACATAAGCAACATTGTTAAAATAAATATTAGAACTTCCACTTCTGGTTTCAACAGAATACTCTACACAGCCATAAAACTGGATGAATACATAAGGCTCTCTCATTGAGGCGGTAAATTCCCACCTGTGGCACAGTGAGCTAGAATCTAAGCAGTACAGGAAGGTCCCACTGAGCTGAGATTAGATCAAATTTGGGGGCAGGTAAAAGAGCTAGAAATCTTGGGTCAGGGTCCAAGAGTGGAAATGTACACTGGTCGGGTGGGGCAGGAAAGGACAGAAGTCTATATGGAGGTCACCTACAGATGAGTTCTTGGCTGAGGGTTAGGTTGCACACACAGAGAGTAACACTCTTCAGGGAATGGCTGCTAGGGAATCAAGAGTGCCACAGAGATAACTCAAGTCCAGCCAACAGTGCTAGAGGACTCTGGACTTCTTGTCAAGGTAGACATCCAGCTGATTCAACATCATGTGTCTTGAAGACTTCTTTTAGATCTGTCCTAATGAGGGGTGAGGGAAGGCTACCATGACCTAGCATAGGGTATGGAGCCCAAATGGGATAAGGCAGTGGCGGCAGCAGTGGTTGTACGTAAGTAAATGATCAAATAAAAAAAATTTTTTAAAGATTTTATTTATTTGACAGAGACAGAGAAAGGGCACAAGCAGGCAGAGGGAGAGAGAGAAGTAGGCTCCCCACCAAGCAAGGAGCCTGATGCGGGACTCGATCCCAGGACCCCAGGATCAGGACCTGAGCCAAAGACAGCCACTTAACCAAGTGAGCCACCCAGGTGTCCCTCAAATAAGTATTTTTAGGATAATGAGACTCAGATTCATCAGAGACCGAAGTTAAAAATATGCAAAGGGATGGGACACCTGGGTGGCTCAGTGGGTTAAAGCCTCCGCCGTCGGCTCAGGTCATGATCCCAGGGTCCTGGGATCGAGCTCCGCATCGGGCTCTCTGGTCAGCCGGGAGCCTGTTTCCCTTCCTCTCTCTCTGCCTGCCTCTCTGTCTACTTGTGATCTCTGTCTGCAAATAAATAAATAAATAATCTTAAAAAAATATCTATCTATCTATCTATACATATGCGCAAAGGGAGAAAACAAGAGAGAAGGCTATGGCATTGGACTAGACTAGAGAGATTACTGCAAATGCATGATTTTCAGTACTTCTTTCAATATGTATCTAAAGACATCTATAAATTACAGATCCACTGAGATGGCCTGGAATTAGTGACATACCAATAGCAATAAGCACACCTAGTATTTTATTTCTTAATACTAATGTCTACTGAAAAGGAACAAGGCTCCCTGAAGAAATGACTGATTTCAGGTCTGGGACAAGAGAAAGTTCAAGATGTGCCCTAAACATCTTTTGACAGACCAAGAAGTATTCAAAAAATGATGGGGACGTGAAAAGAACAAAGAAGACAGCTTGAATGGCCTCCCACTGGTCAAATACAGAACTATTTGAACATAAAAATGGGATTCCATGAACATATACTGAGATAAATGAATAAAATGAATGTTTAATAAGAAACAGGACATTAAATATCTTAGAGTACCTCCCTACAAAATACTTATTGACTACAAAGAGTAAAAGAGTAACTTCAAGCAGAGAAGTCTTGTCGACACTCCTTTAATCAAGCGATCAAAATTAATATCACCAGTTATCAAACAAATCAAAATCACATGCTACTTGACAGGGTAAAATGAAAATGAGAACATGTGATTTCTGTGATATTTCTGTGAAAGATGCAACCGAACTCCAACATAAAGTGGGCTAGACAAACCTAAACGGACAGTTAAAAAACAACTGGCTTGTAATCTTCAAAAGTATCAAGATCATGAAAGTTAAAAAAAAAAAAACACCACACCAAAACAACAACAAAAAACTCCGAGAAAAAATTCCAGATCAAAGATCAAAAGATATGACATTCAAATACATGTGCTGAAAATGGATCTTTTTGCTACAAAAGACATTAGTGGAACAAGTGGGTCTTAGGTTCCTTGTCTGTACATCATGATGTTAAACTAAAATCTATTGCAAACATCAATAGAGAACTCAAAGAAGTTTTTATAAAGACAAACAAAAAACTAAATCTAACAGTATTTCAAAATATAAAAAGACCTCCACTGGTATTCTAACCATGCTTATAAAGGAAGACTACCATAGATGCTTACAGGCCTTAACCAAAACTGGTCTTATTAATTTTTTATTTTTTTTAGATTTTATTTATTTATTTGTCAGAGAGAAAGAGAGTACAGGCAGGCAGAGTGGCAGACAGAGGAAGAGGGAGAAGCAGGCTCCCTGTGGAGCAAGGAGCCCCCAATGTGGGAATCAGTCCTAGGATGCTGGGATCATGACCTGAGCCGAAGGCAGCTGCTCAACCAACTGAGCCATGCAGGCATCCCAATCTTATTAAATTTAAGTCTTATAGAAAAAAGTGTTAAGGAAAAGAAATGGTACATAATGCCTCTATAAATAGTACAACCACGCAGTGGAATATTACCTAGCTATACCAACTGATATGGACAGAAGTCGAGACTTTGTTAAACACAGAAAGGAAAATTCAGCCCAGAATATATAACACATACTCCCTTTGGTATGTATGTTTGTATACATGTATAAGATAGCCATATATATGGGACTGACTATGCATTAAAAATTTCTGGAAAGATACATAAGAAACTGTTGACAATGACTAGTTCTGTGAAAAGGAGTAGATGGTTTTAAAGGAGACAGGGCACCTTCCTCTCCATCTTCTGCCCTCAATTCTCAACATTTAAAAAAAAGAAATCACCAGCTAGAAAACTATCAAGAAAAGCAAAGAAATGATTATTTTAACAGTCAGGGCAGCAGTTAAATACAGGGCAGGAGGAAAACATACTGTGGTTTTCTGGAATGCTGATGATGTTCTATTTCTTTTTCTTTTCTTTTCAAAGATTATTTATTTATTTATTTGACAGACAGAGATCACAAGTAGGCAGAGAGGCAGGCAGAGAGAGAGAGAGGGGGAAGAAGGCTCCCTGGTGAGCAGAGAGCCTAATGTGGGGCTCCATCCCAGGGCCCTGAGATCATGACCTGAGCCGAAGGCAGAGGTTTAACTCACTGAGCCACCCAGCTGCCCCTGATGTTCTGTATCTTGACCTGGAAAATAATTACATGAATATTTGTTTCATGATTATTTAATAAGCCATATATATTTGTGTAGACTTTCTTAATATGTACATATTTCATAATTTTAAAACAAAAACATAAAAGTTTCAGGAAAAAAAGTAAAAACAAGAGCCTTTTAGAAAGAAAACTACAGTATTTTACCTGCAAGAGTATGTAGGTTCTCCTACTTTAAAAACACGACCACAAAGATGAGAAGGTTTGTTTGCTTGTTCAAGTTTTGGAAATCCAAATGCAGGATCTTCACCACAAAGGTACCATTCCATTGGTCCCAACAAAACATGCTGTGCCAGCATGTCCTCCTTCTGTGGAAAAGGGTTGGGACCCCTGCAGTAGATTTTGGGTACATAGTGGGCTAAATGCTGGTAAACTTCTCTAGTGAGGTCAGTTGCTTGCAGCCATTTCTTTAAAAAAAAAAAAAAGAAAAAAGAAAAAAGAAAAATTAGGTTTAAACAATGTCAAACTGCTAATGGGGATAAACCTACTACATATTCCTTTAGTACAAAAACAGTGATTAAGATAATCACATAAACTATTTTATTGACTTAATTCATAACCAGGTTTTCTTTCCAAAAAGGGTAAAATTCATTTAGAACTTTACTAAAATGCCACTATTTAAGAATTCTACTTTACTTAAAGTAAAATGATCCCTCTCCTCAAAATTACTCTTGAAGCAACCTTCTATAGGCAGTTATAGGAAAATGACCACAACAAATCATCATGTAAGAGACAAACCATTATGCCCATCTGACTTCCATTCTAACCCTTTGCTCAAATGATATACTGATTGTAATTTGGGTTCTCATGTCAGTTTGCTAACAGGAAGAGTAGGCAATGAAAATGAACTGCCTTATACTATGCCTACTTACACTTCTCATTGATTAATAAATGATATACCAGTCTCTTATGAATAGGAATCTACAAGGGACTTTGTTGTATCAATTATGCCTTCTTTCCCTGATTAACCACTCTGTAAACCCTTTCCCCTTTGCTCTTCCTGCTCAAAAACAAAAGCTACTTTTCTGCCCCAAACTCTGATGTCCAACTACCTGTGATAATTAATCTCCTTTCAACTGAACTAGAGCTGAGTTTAATAAGATGACTTTTGGAAAGCCCCTAGGGATGGATACCTGGTTGCCAGGGGAACATAGCATGTGATAAGAAGGTTGGAAATAATAGCCTCCACCCCCAACCTCAGGGAGGGGAGAGGTGCTCCCAGTTGAGCTAATCATTAACGGCCACTGATTTACTAATTATGCTTACATAATGAAGCTTCCATAAAAATTTCTATGCTGCGGTTCAAAGAGCTTCTGGAATGGTGAACCCAGAAGGGCTGGTGCACCCAGATTCAGCATGGAAACTCTGCACCCCTTCCCACATACGCTGCTCTATGCATCTCTTCCACCTGCTGTTTCTGAGTTGTATCATTTTACAATAAACCAGTAATTTATTAAATAAACCTTCTGTGAGCCAATCTAGCAAATTATTGAACCCGAAGAGGGGGTCATGGGAACCCTCAATTTGTAGCCAAGTCAGACAGAAGTTCTATGTAACCTGAGGACCCACTGTTTGTGACTGGCATCTTAAGTGGTGAGGGGGGTCAGTCTTGTGGGACCGTGCCCTTAATCTATGGGATCTGATTCTAATTCCAGGTGTATGGTGTCAGAATTGTAGGACACCCACTTGGCGTCTGTAGGGAATTAGAGAACTTAGTATGGGGAAAAAACTCACACATTCAGTGGCCACAGGTATTGTTAAGTGTAGAGAAAAATAGAAGAAAGTTTCTCTTGATTCAAACACCAACTCAACAGGTCTAAAATTGAACTTAAGATCTCCATTACCCCTTCTCAAAAACCTATCGCCTCCACTTCCCTATTTTAGATACAAGCATCTACCTAAGTAACCACACCCACATAAAGTGGGCCAGAAAAACCTGAAAATCTTCCTTCATCCCCGTTAGTCTTGCCCTTGTACAGCCCATTTTCCAACCTCACTACCAGAGTGATTCTTGCAAAACGTCAATCTGATCATGTCATTCCACTCCCCCTTGCATTTAGGATCAAGTGAAGTCCCCAACAGGATCTATAAGGTCCTCTGCCTCTGTCATACTTGTCTCCTCCACCTGAGTAGTGCTCTTCTCTGCTTTACAGGTTATTTTCTACTCATTCTTCAGAACTCCATGTTTCACATTCTCTAAGATGCCTGCTCAGCCCATTCCTCATTCCTATCACCCGTTCCCAATTCCCCTAGGTCTAAAATAGAACCCAGCATCAGTGGGGATTTAGTAAAATCTTTTACCAGAGTGACTATAAACATGTTTATACTACTTACTATCATACGTATTGATACTACAGAAAGATGCTACTTGTGGCTTTAATGAAAGCAGAGATAATAGATCCAGGCCTGCAATCTCTAAAAACCAAACCAATAAGCCCTAGATAAGGCATCCTTCAAACCGTCTTCTTTCCTTTCCATTTTTACTTCCTTTTATCTAAGTCTCTTCCCTGTATTGTCATCAATCCCCCATCAATTCTGTCTGTATGTTTATTTATCTCCCATACTGCTTTGTGTATTTGCTACTTATTTTGGCTCTAAACCAGGCAAAAATTTAAAATCAGAACACATGAAAGGACTCACTTCTACAAAGATGCAGTTAATAGAGCTGCTAACTCACATGCCCCATGTTTACCTATGGATTACAATCAAAGTTTACATTACATCCTTGTTAAAAGAGTTTACATTTTAGTAATGTCTAACACCATAAGACAACAGTATAAGGTCTTCATTTTAACTCTTACTTGTACAGTCTTTACCCACTTCCTTCCTTCTAAAAATAACTATATATAGAGAGAAATTTTAAATATTTCTGAGGTAGTATATATATTATATATATAATATTCTATATTATATATATAATATATATATTTCTAGTCAACTTCATATTTTCATGTGTACTAAAAATGTAAAAATTTTGTTTGTAGGGCGCCTGGGTGGCTCAGTGGGTTAAGCCGCTGCCTTCGGCTCAGGTCATGATCTCAGGGTCCTGGGATCGGGTCCCGCATCGGGCTCTCTGCTCAGCAGGGAGCCTGCTTCCTCCTCTCTCTCTCTGCCTGCCTCTCTGCCTACTTGTAATCTCTCTCTGTCAAATAAATAAATAAAATCTTAAAAAAAAAATTTTTTTTTGTTTGTAAATTAAAGGACTGAATTGAAACTTCTTAGGGAGCACAGTGAAAAAAGTTTTTATCCTGAAGAGAAACTATCTTTTTCAAATGTTACTAATTTAGTTGTTTGCTTTATTCAAGGAGAAAGACTAAACTACTCTTAAAAGCACTTCTTGGGAGATAACCCCACAGGATTAAGGATTACCACTCTTTAGAGAAGTGACTTACAATCAAAATTATACACACACACACACAATTCAGCAATTATAAAAGGATGAATTTAAAAAAAAAGTAGTCAATAGTATAAGGCAAAGAGTCATCAATCAATAAGCAACCTAAAATCTAATTCTCTGGGCTAAAAAATACCTTTTGGCCATATCTAAGGATAAATGCCCAGTTTTTCACCCATTGTCAGAAACCCTATTTCAAAATCTGAATGAAGATAGTAAAATTATCCTAAGTAACTTCTTTCTGGATATAAAAGCTTTAAGATTCAAAGAATTCACTCCTATGTTGCTAGAAAGTTACACTTCAGGCAATGTTAATTTACAGCACATTTAAAGGTTTTATTTTAACAACAATTTTTTTTTTTATAGTTTATGTTCCCATTTTCTTAAAACCACTTTTGCAGCATTTTCATCCAGGTAGAATAAAAGGTGATGATTTCTAAAATAAATTATATGTTTTGTGGCTCCAACAACACTGACAGGTCAAATCTGTTCATAATTTTTTTTTTTTTTTTTAAAGTAGACTCCATGCCCAACATGGGGCTTGAACTCATGACCCTGAGATTAAGAGTTGTATGCTCTACCAAAGGAGCCAGCAAGGCACACCCTGTTCATAGATTCCTTAGACAAAAAATTCAGAAACTAATACCAACTTTTGGTTAAGAAAAAAATCAGCACTCTTATATGAAATATTTTTTATATTATAATATTAACTACATGTTATATATTTATACTATATCATCACTGTTAATACTTGTATATTGTTATATATAAAATAATATATTACTATATATAATATCTGCTGATAATATATCACATATTAGTAAAGCATTTCAGTCTGAATACTGTTTGTAATATATTATTATAAATTACTAAGAAAATACAAATATCTGGTTTAAAAAACACAGGCATATGCTTTAAATTTAAAATCACCTAACAGATTTGAGATCTGAAATGGGCATTTCAAACTTCTTTAAATTTAAACAACATAAAAAGCAAAGTACCAGGATGCCAGGGTGGCTCAGTTGGTTAAGCGACTGCCTTCGGCTCAGGTCATGATCCCAGCCTCCTGGGATCGAGTCCCACATCGGGCTCCTTGCTCAGCAGGGAGCCTGCTTCTCCCTCTGCCTCTGCCTGCCATTCTGTCTGCCTGTGCTCACTCTCTCTCCCTCTCTCTCTCTGACAAATAAATAAAATCTTTAAAAAAAAAAAAAAAAGCAAAGTACCTTTACATGAGAATTCTATACCAGAAATACTGAATTAGTGACTGGCAACAGTATAGATTAAAAAAAAAAAAATTGTAAAGAAAAACTGAGCAGGAGGTAAAAATTTTTTGGCCACCTTTCACAATAACAGCTCGTATTTCTCAAAAGAATAAAATCAATAGCCTTTCCTCTCCTCACTAACATAAGCTAACAGTAACTGTTTCCTCAACAGGAAAAACTATTGATTTCTAACTTGGTTGCATGTTAGTATTTCAGACACTTGTGGCTGTCACACCAATGTGCACAACAAAGTAATAAGCACTATCTTATTAGAAGTCCTCCATAAGGGAACTAAAGAAACTTGTCAACTCATTCCACTAAAGTAAACATGTTATGACAATGTTTCCAGGAGCTTTCCTTTTTTGAATGCTAAATTTAAGCCTTGGGATAGAGAGCAAGTACGATAAACACAAAAATGAAAGAATCCCTAGAGGTTAGCCTTTTATTACAGTATCTAATTATTATTCTATACCCAATTAAAACTGTATCCTTCAACCACATTTGATTTGTTTTCAAACAAGAACCACCAACATGTAAGTTAATTACAAAACAATAATCACTAGTGCTGAAATGAAAATTTTAAGATTAGAAAAATTTTAAACAAATCATATTGAGTTCCAGAAATGAAGCATTCACAAATCAAAATAATACAGAAACTCAGTAATAAAAGAAAAAAAATCGAATTTAAAAAATAAGCAAAAGACCTGAATTGACACTTCTTAAGATGTATAGTCAGTAAGATCATGAAAAGATGTTCAGCATCAACAGTCATGAGGGAAATACAAATCAAAACTACAATGAGATACCACTTTACATTCAACAGAATGGCTATAATCAAAAAGATAATAGGGTTGGAAAGGATACAGAGAAATTCAATAGAACCCTCGCATACTGCTGGTTAAAGTGTAAAAGGATGCAGTCACTCTGAACAACAGCTGAGTGGTTCCCCAAGACATTAAGCATAAAACTACCATAGAACCCAGCAATTCTATGCCTGGGTATATATGCCCAAGAGAAATTAAAACGTATGTTCCCATAAAAACAAACACAAATGTTCACAGCAGCATAATTCCTAATATCCAAAAAGTGTTAACAACCCAAATGTCCATCAACTGATGAATGGATAAATAAAATACAGTATAGTCATATAATGAACTATCATTTGGCAATAAAAAGGAATGAGTATTGATATATGCTACAAGGATGAACCTTGTAAACATCTGTTAAGTGAGAAAAGTAAAAAAGACAACATATTGTTATGCTTCCATCTATATGAAATTTCCAGAATAGGGGTGCCTGAGTGCCTCAGTGGGTTAAACCTCTGCCTTTGGCTCAGGTCGTGACCCTGGGATCGAGATCCACATCGGGATCTCTGCTCAGCAGGGAGCCTGCTCCCCCCCAGCCTACTTGTGATCTCTGTCAAATAAATAAATAAAATCTTAAAAGAAAAAAGAAAGAAAAAGAAATTTCCAGAATAAGCAAATTGATGGCAGCAGAAAATAGATACACAGTTTAGTTGGGAGTTTAAAGGAAAACAGAAGTGACTACTGATAGGTATAGGATTTCTTTTTTGGGATGATGAAATGTTCTAAAATTGTAGTGAACGTCGCACAACTGTGAATATACTAAAAACACACTAAACTGAATTTATATATCTGAATTATGTATAAAACTATCAAAATTTAAAAGCAAAAAGTATCCAATACAGACATAAAACTCAACATAAAACTTCTATAATGAATATGTATTTTAGGTTTGGGGAAAAACAATATAGGTACTTCTTAAGTCACAATCATCCACTAGAACACATGATAATAAAATTTGTGCAGTAAAAAATGTAGATAGACTCAAGAAGCGCTGGGAAAGTCATATTGTTGTGCAATCAAGTCTACCAAGAAAAGGAGAAAACTGAGAAAAGAGGGTCACTGTAAGATAATTGATAAGGCTTACAACTATCGCAGAGAGCGCGTAAAGGCTTTTATTTGTGAGAATGCTTGTCAGGATATACAAAATCACAAAAATCCTTCCTCCTTATAATAGAAATTTAAAAAGCAGTGTGTAAATAAAGTGTGGGAAAAGCTTATTAAGTAATTTTAAGTGGATGTGATCCCCAAAATTACCAGTAACAAAGGTCTAAAGGCTGCAATTACTGCTGTTTACTCTAAAATTTACTTTTAACTTGAAAAAACTTTATTAATTCATTTCAATTTGTGATATAGAGCTGTGCTACAGCCCAAGCTGAAAGAACAGCTTGTAAGTGTTATATCATTTTAACTAAATACAGACAATTTCTCACAAAGTAAGGGCAGGTTATACAGCCAGAAGAGCCTTGTATTTTAATATTAGTGTGCATCTTCTTTAAGGACTTCTGTTGGTCTTTAGACTAGATATTTTTTCATATTATTGTTCAGAAAGCCATTCAAAAGTAAACAGAACAAAAGTAAAATGTGGCTCAGACTGTGATCTTCACAAACTCAAATTAATAAATTTTTACTGCTTTTCCCTTAATTTCTCCCTCTGCATCTGCCTGAGAATTTCCCTGCACAAGAATTATTACACTGCCCTCTAACACCGTTTATAACTTGTCTTCGCAGGAACTTCAACAAGTTGGTGAAACTCCCAATCACTTGATAGCTTGCACTTTCAGAACTGCAAAAATGAAGCACACAGCCTGTATCGCTGGGCCAACACACACATAATTTGGTGGGTGTAAAAACAGATTAAAATATCAACATGGATACTAACACAGTGACAGATTGGGAATAGCTGTTATTCTGACCATTTTACGGTTTACTTGTAACACTTTTTCTTTTTTCACATCTCATAGATAAGGGACGAAAACCCTCAGGTTGCTGCGATATTAAGTAGGAAGTAAATGAAAACAGACCTACACTAAACAAGGTGGTTTCAAAATAATAAAATGCAAGAGTCATCATTCAACATATTAAACTCTTCACCTCTACTCCTGTCAACTGCTTCCACTCTGCCTCTAGTGTCTTCATCAAGTCACACAAATAACTCCTCACTGACCAACAGCTCCAAAGGGCCCCACTAAAATTTTGTTCCTAACATTAGCGTTGTTGACAAGTGTTCAAAGGTCCCTCCCTCCCCAGAAACTAACCTTCTTAAATCAGAGACCTTAGAGGTGAGGCCTAGGTTGTTTTGGTCCTTATAGCCATCCTGAACTATTTGTTCTAATGGTGTTCCCTGTCCTTCTTGAGCAAAAATGCCATCAAGTTTATTAAAGTAATCATTTTACAACTCTGCTACTTACAAGAGCATATTCATAATACACTTTCGTTACAATACTGGGTTTGAATGTTTAAGTTTGGGATTTAACTGCACCCACTAGGCTGTGACCAAAACTCACTTTATTGGCTTCTATTTGTTGAAAGCTGCTCTCTCAAAGTTACATAACAATTCTTTCCACCCGACTAACCCCAACTCCCTAAAAATTATTTTTTTTACTCTCCCAGCCTCCACTATTGCTTTCTCACACTCAGTAAACACGACCAGACACTACTTTCCGCACATTCATCAACGCTGTCGACTGACCAAACCGGGGCAAAAATGCACTGAACAGGGGATGAAGGGTAAACAGCGCCGTTTGCATCCTCCGGTGCCCAGGGCAATCCCAGAACACAGTGGGAACCCGGTTCGGGTAGCATGTTTCGGTGGAGGAGGCAACGCTCCGCTAATCTGCGGAAAAGGAATTAGGCAGATGAAGTAGGACGATTATACCCCCAAACCAGGAAGCGTCTCCCCTTCCCTCTTCCAGGAGCTAGCAAAAAGGGCAAATGCCCTCGTGCTGGGGACCTAATGAGAGCCTGGGGGCAAAAGAGGAATAGTGGAAGAGCTGTCGGTTCTCCTAGGCAGAAAGGGAAGCGCAAAGGTGGCTGGCGCCCAGCACGGCTCTGCCGCCCATTAGAAGATAAAAGAAGGAAGAAGCGGGGCAGGCACAGTGGCCTCCCCGGGCCGTTACCCACAAGGCGAGGACAGAGAGCCCGGCGAGGTCGTAGCCCCAAGTCAGGGCAGGGCTGCTCCAAGATTTCCAGGAGTCGGTTCCTCCCCCGGGACGCGCGGCCTGCGAGGGCCGAAAGTCCCCGCTCGGGTCCCGGCACTCACCCCTGCAATCTCCTCAGCCGAACATTCCAGCAAACTCCGGTCGATGGCCTGCACCTCGGGCTCCAGCTCCGACGCCATCTTCCCTCCTCCTCCTCACCAGAGCTGACGCCGCGACCGCCGTCCCGAGGGCCGCGGCCTCGCCACAGCCCTAGCTGCCGAGACTGCCACCCGTGCCCCAGGCAGTCAGTCCGGAGTCGTCCAGGCGGCCGCGGGTGGGGAAGAAGAAGAGTAGTCTGAGGTAAACCGGACAGAAGGAAAAGCGGCCTCCTGCGCTCCCTCCGAGCTCGGCGCCCAAAAGTCAAGTCACTGCCTCGACCTGGCCCCGGAGAAGGACACAGAGAACCCAGGACCTGGCACTCTCGCTAGCTTCTACCGCGTCCGGCACCGGGAAAGGGGCAACAACACCCAAAAGAGGAAGCAGAGCATTCTGGGAGCTGTAGTCCTCCGCCACACGGCAGGGAAGCGGGTGGAGCCCTTATAGGGTGCCCCACGAAGGCATTTTGGGAGTTGTAGTCCATCTTTTAACCAGAACATGGGCAAATGGCAGCTAAGCGGGCGGGGCTTTCCTGTACTACTAGGATCCTGGGAAGAGACTGGCGGAAAGAAGCCCTCACCTGGGAAGAAGCCGAAGAGCAAGACACTGTGGGAAGTGTAGTTTTATTCCCTCAGTCTATTTGTTCCTGTTTGTATCTGCAGATCCTAGAACTGTGCCTGGCACGTGGCAACCGCTCAAGTACTTTTCAAAGCCTGACATAGGTAGACAGATAATCGTGGAAAGAATGGAAGAATCCCATTCTATTCCCATAGTTCTATGGCCCTGTCATTCATCATGCCCTCATCTTTCAGACTGTAAGTTCGGTGGACATTACCCAGATTCTTTAAGGGTTTGAAACATACTTAAGCACTAGGCAAGAAAATATTTCCAAGTAATTTAGTTATGACCACTTATCTCAAAGTTTATTATAAATGTTGCTGGAAAGGAAAAGTAGCCTGTAAGCCAAATCTATCAAGATTTACTCTTGATAGGGACATTTTATAAAAATAGATTAGGTACAATGTTAGGTTAGAGGTAATTAGGGTTTTGACTGGCAGTTAGGTGAATGGGTTTCTTAGAACAAGTCTTCAGTTCTTTTGGAGTTTATCAGAAAATTGCTTACACATTTTATCAAGCATGCTAGTTAATTCCGAGAAAGAGATTGTGAATTAAGGGGGGGGGGGATCTGACACACTCCAGGCCTGGGAAATGTTTTTGTTTTTATTGTTTTAATAATAATATTAACCAAGTATCTTTTTGTTTTTGCTTTTTTGATTAGGAAATAAAAATTACCTATAATCTCATAGATCAAATAAGTCTTGCTATTGCTTTTGAAAATAAAAGATTAGAAATTCAAACTTAATAGGAATATATTTTTAAATGTTTTATTTATTTATTTGAGACAGAGCAGGAAAAATCACATATGAGCAGGGGGGAGGAGCAGAAGGAGAAGAGGAAGCAGGCTCATCACTGAGCAGGGAGCCGGACTTGGGGCTCCATCCCAGGACTCCAAGATCATGACCTGAGCCAAGGCAGATGCTTAAATGATTGAGCCACCCAGGTGCCCTGGTAGGAATATTTTATTCATTTCTCTATTTATTTTTAAAGTAAGTGCTATGCCCAACATGGGGATTGAACTCCCGACCCCAAGATCAAAAGTCCTATCTCCACCAACTGAGTCAGCCAGGTGCCCATGTAGAAATATTTTAAAAGGAAAAATGAGGGGTGCCTGGGTGACTCAGCTGGTTAATCGTCTGTCTTCGGCTTAGTTCATGATCCCAGCATCCTGGAATCAAGTCCTTCATTGGGATCCCTGCTCAGTGGGGAGTCGGCTTCTCCCTCCATTTCTCTCTGTCACCCTCTCCAGCTTGTATGTGCATGCTCTCTCTCTCTGTCTCAAATAAATAAGTAAAATCATTAAAAAGTTTTTAAAAAGAAAAATGAAAACTACTCCACTTACTCCCAGTCCCTCCTCCCCAAAGAAAATAATTTTTAATACTTTCTTATGACTTGGTCTAGAAAAAAAATGCATATATCTAGATAGATATCTAGAATGAATTATCTTGAAATGTTGTTCTATATGTTACTTTCTTTTTTACCCAATTTTCTTGACTGTTACTCTACCTAGTCAGAGTCAAGCTGGAGGAAAACTGGGATTGTTACAACCTGGAAGCAAAGGTAATGCCTCTTTAAGGGTCCTAACATAGAATTAAAGCCATTTAAATAGATTATAAAGAAAATGTCTGCTGTTAACATTATTTCCTTACTTCTATTACTTTTAGATTGATTTTATTATTTTTTCCAAATTCTTGAGTTGGGTATTTGCTATTAATATTTCTCTTTGTTTCAATATATACATTTAAGGCAGTGGTTCTCAAAGTTAAGCATGCATCAGAATCACCTGGAGGTCTTGATAAAATACAGATTTCTAGATCCCACCTTCAAAATTTCTAATTCAATAGGTTTTGGGTGGAGACAGAAAATTGCATTTCTGTCAAGTTCCTGGGTCATCCTGCTGGCCTGGGACCAACTTTAGAACCAAAAGATTTATTAAGGCAATACATTTCTGTATCTACTGCTTTGACTGCATTATACACATTTTGGTATGTAGTGATTTCATTATCATCCATTGCTAAATATTTTCTGATTTTACTATGATTTCTTCTTTGACCCATATAGTATAGGTTAAATTTTTCAAATATGTGTGGTATTGTTATTGTTTGTTACTGCTTTCTCATTGTATCATATTGTGGGGAGAGAACATGGTCTATATGATGTACATTCTGTAGTATAAAATGACTTTTGGTTTGCAGACTAGAGTATATGGCCAACAAATTCTTCAAAGCCATTATTTTTTCAAATATTACCTTCAAATGTTTCTTCAGATATTACCATTCTATTTTCTCCTTCTGGGACTTCTATCTGACTCCTTTTTCTATTCTTTATTAATCTTTTTCATTCTTCCATATTTTGAAAAAAAATTTTATTTGCTTATTTGACAGACAGAGATCACAAGTAGGCAGAGAGGCAGGCAGAGAGAGGGGAGGGGAAGCAGGCTCCCTGCTGAGGAGAGAGTCCGATGCGATGCGGGGTTCAATCCCAGGACCCTGGGATCATGACCTGAGCTGAAGGCAGAGGCTTTAAACCACTGAGTCATTCAGGAGCCCCACATTCTTCCATACTTTTAACTGTCTGTGCTGCATTCTGGATATATCTTCTAGTATGCAAACTCTCTCGTCAGCTGTGTCTAATCTGATATTGAACAATCTGCTAAATTATTTTCAGTGATTTCCTTTGTCATTCCTAGAAATTACATTTAATTCATTTCAAAGATTCTTGTTCTTCTTTCATAATGTCATGTTACTTAATGTATGGTTCTAAATATTTTTATATCTCTCATACTTTTAAATAGGCATATTCAGTATTCATTAGATTGTTGTAGTTATGAAGATCTTGGGAATCTAATCTTACTGTGTGTGTTTATGTGTTAATCACCTTAATGATTGTTTCCTTTCCACTTTGTAATTGTGAATTTTGAGATCATCTTCATTAAACATTAGCCATGAGAAACTTGAGAGGCCTCTGTTGAGAGCATGTACTTTCAAAGTGGTTTTGCATTTGCCTCTGCAAAGCCAAGCATTCTGGAAGCATCATAAACTCAGGACTAGGCCCTCTGGGAGTATCATATGCATAGGGACCAATTTTTATGTCAGTTTCTTGTCTTGGGGTTCCCTAATAATATAAATTCAATTGTGTGACATTGTCCCTGTTTGTAAATTCTTAAGGGAGAATACTTTTTCCTTCTCAGAGTCAAGGTTAAAATCTTCCTTGTCATTTCCCTCTTCAGGTCAGTCTATGTTTTCACTGATGTTACTTTCCTTTGAAAGCCGTGGCTTTATGTAGGGATCACAGTTTCAATTAGTGTTCCTTGGATCCAAGGTCTTGTCTTATGTTCCCATGTGGGCATTTAAAACATCTGGTTAGACAGGACGTATTGAATACTCATAGGAGCAAAAGGCCAGGGGGTGGGGAAGAGGCTAGGGAATGGCAACATCAAAATTTTGGAAGATGGGAAGCAAATGGATGAGAAATAACTGGCTTAGCAATTAGAGAATGCTAAAACCTAAGTTAGCAGCAGGAAAACCCAGAATCAAGTGAATTCATGTACAGAACCCTGAAAGACTTAGAAATTTGAAGCACTATGTTGCTCTGAGAGTGGGTGAAGATGATCTTAAAAGCAAGAATATTGTTTGAAAGTCTGTATGGGGGCGCCTGGGTGGCTCAGTGGTTTAAGCCTCTGTTTTTGGATCAGGTCATGATCCCAGCATCCTGGAATTAAGCCCACATCAGGCTTTCTGCTCAGCAGGGAGCCTGCTCCCACCCCCCCAACCCCCACCCCACCACCTGCCTCTCTGCCTGCATGTGATCTCTGTCTGTCAAATAAATAAATAAAATCTTTTAAAAAAAATGTCTATATAGCAGGAAGTTAGATCACCCCATCTTCTACCCTGGAAGAAGACTGGAGGCTTTTCCTCTAGAGAGGCTGCTCCTGAGGTCTTTGGATTGTGAGACACCAGGCACAGCTAAGGACAGTAACACTGTACTAAATACTGGGGCATTGATTTAAAGTCTCTCCACTGAACAGACTTACTCCAGTGCATTTCCCCCCACTTGACTCTGAGAACATCAGTGACTGGCTTATAACTCCCAGGCAGGAGTTTGAGAAAGTCTTCTGCAGAGAAACTGACCAGCTCAAAAGAAAGAAAATCTGCCAGAGGAGTGGAACCCTATATTAGACAGCTCAGGCAGCCATAACAAAATATTACCAACTCGGTGACTTAAATAACAGAAATTTATTTTCTCATGGTTTTGGACTTTCAGAATGTCAGGAACAAAGAGAGAATCCTAAAAATTTCCAGAAAGAGAAAACAAAAAGGCAACTGAATCAGAATCGCACTAACCTTTAAAATATTCAGAGTAAAAATTGAATAATAGGAATTCTAGAAAGAACAACAACAAAAATGGATGAGTATAAATTATCGAGAAAATTTTTGAAGGAAACTTGCAAAAACTGAAATATATGAGATTCTAGACTGAATAAGCCCATCCAGTACACAGAACAATTGCTTTAAATATAGCAATGTTGGGGTGCCTGGCTAGCTCAGTTGGAAGAACATGTGACTCTTGACCTTAGGGTTGTTGCTTCAAGCTCCATATTAGGTATAGAGATTACTTAAAAACAAGATATTTTTATTTAATAAATAAATGTAGCAACATCATGACAAATCATAAGGACCTTTTAGAACATCAGGAACAAAAAAGTCTACCAACTTCCAGAAAGAGACAACACAAAGGCAACAGAATCAGAATGGAACCCATCTTTAAAATATGCATTTACATCATATTTATTATATTTTTATCCAAAATTTCTAGGTATTTGTCTTGGAAGTGGTGGTTATTGAGGTGATAAAGTTTGTCATATTTTCAGAATTGCTAAAATGTGGGTTGAATGAAGGCAAGGACCCTGTTTTTAATGCATGTATCCATGTTTCTAGAAGAGTGTTTGGAACATACTACATGCTCCATAAATATTTACCAGATGAATGAGTAAACCACAAATCCACATTGATCTTTTTTAAAGATCAATTTGTTTTTTTGTTTAATATATAGAAAGAAAATGTGCAAATCAGGGAGGAGCAAAGGGAGAGAGAGAAGGAGAGCAGACTCTTCACTGAGAACAGAGCCTGACATGGAGCTCAATCTCATGATCCTGAGATTATGACCTAAGCCAAAATCAACAGTCAGACACTCAACTGACTGAGTCACCCAGGTGCTCCTTCATGTTGTTTTTATTAAACCCCATAATGCTTCATCATTTTTCATAGCTACATAGTATTCCAAGATATGAATGCATCATAATGTATTTAGCCTTACTGATAAACTCATTGGCTTTTTTCAGTGTTTTGTGTAATTAAAATAATGAAATTCCTTGTTCATATAGATTGGCAAACTCTTTTTAAGTATAGACAGGTCAGGGAGGCATATGTGAGTTGGGGGTGCAGGTAAGAATTGAGTTGAGCCCTGGGGTGCCTGGGTGGCTCAGTGGGTTAAGCCGCTGCCTCCGGCTCAGGTCATGATCTCAGGGTCCTGGGATCGAGCCCCGCATCGGGCTCTTTGCTCAACGGCGAGCCTGCTTCTCTCTCTCTCTCTCTGCCTGCCTCTCTGCTGACTTGTGATCTTTCTCTTTCAAATAAATAAATAAAATCTTAAAAAAAAAAAAAAAAGAATTGAGTTGAGCCCTAAGTGAAAAGAATACTCATGTTAGGATCTGAGACGAGAGCATTCTAGACAAAGGATGTGGCAAATGCAAAGGCCCTGAGGCTGAAACAAACTTGAAATGAATCAAGAAAAATATGAAAGCTATGACTTTATTGCAGAAACTTTTCAGATGGGGTGCCTGGGTGGCTCAGTCGGTTGGGCGTCTGACTCTTGATTTCAGGTCAGGTCGTGATCTCAGGGTTATGGGGTCAAGCCCTGTGTAGGGGCTCTGCATTGGATGTGGGGCCTGCTTGGGATTCTCTCTTGCCCTCTTTCTTTGCCCATCCGCCCCTAAAAATATATTTTAAAAGTTTTCAGATAAATAAATGCTGTGCTTACTAGTGATTGGAACAGGTGTATTATTCTTATTTACTAAAACCCTTTCAGATGTTACTTTACTTTCCTTTCATTAAATGAAATGAAAAGTTACTTTACTTTCATTTAAGACATGATGATAGATAAGTATAGATCTATAGATAAGTAACTATAGATAGATCATATAGATAAGTAACTTACTCAAAGTCACTGTGATAGATTGATTGCAATTTTTTTTTTATATTTCATTTATTTATTTGAGAGTGCGAGAGAGAAAGCAAGAGAGAGTACAAGCAGGGTGAAGGACAGAGGGAGAAGCAGACTCCCTGCTGAGCAGGGAGCCCAACATGGGACTTGATCCTTATACTCTGGGATCATGACCTGAACTGAAGACAGATGCTTAACCAACTGAACCACCCAGGCACCCTTGAATGCAGTTTTATGGACCTAATTAATGCCCCCCCATACTACTTCCACTACAATGTGACTCTGTCAGTCTTTGAGTCTATTTTCCTATCCTTCGAAACTGGGATGACCTTGTGATTTGCTTTAGTAAATAGAATGCAATGAAAATGATGGTATCCCAGTTCCAAGCCTAGATCCCCAGATGTGGTCTTGCACATTGCAACCCTCTTTCTTGGACCTCTGCCTTCCCCATGGCAACAAAGTTGGGCTGGCCTGCTGGAGGATGAGATCACATGGAGGAGAATAGTGGTACACAGGTTAGCAGCTAGCCAACTCCTAGAAGCAGAGTCACCTGCTGACCTGTAGGTAGCTGCAAGCACGTGAAGGAGTCCAGGGAGACCAAGGTGCCCCTCATATTTTCTTCATCTGTTGTCACAGAGGTAAATGATGTCTTGGGAACAGAACATTAGGAGCCTTCTGCTCCCTAAAGACAGCTTATCAAGACAGTCTTTTTTCCAGATTGGCAAGGATTATCACATGGCATACCATAAGGAAAAATTGTTCAGCTAGCACATTTCATCCCTCCCCAATTATTTCTGTCCATTGAGTGTGGAGGGATGTGACAAAGACTTTGCTCTCGACCTACCTCTAGTCAGGCTCCTCTGAGTCCTGTTTTTGACTAGGCCTTGGGATCTGTCCTTGGCCTGCTTATTCAAGTTTAGCAAGAATTCTGCTGAGTCAGTTTGGCAAGAATCTCCCACCTTTGGTCTGACTGACTTGATATTTAATCAAATTCCTCATCCCTCATCCTTGATATTTTATAACCCTAGCCTGCCTTCAGCAGGAATCTGGTTGAGTTGGGCTAACAAGAATCCTGCTAGTTTTGATGTTTCCTCTTAACAATCGTCCACCCCGTGAGCCCATCCTGCTCCTTGGCTATAAATCTCTATTTGTCTTTATTGTATTCTGAACCTGATCTTTCTCCTTGATCACAAAACCCCATTCTGTAGTAGCCTCTTTGAATAAAGTCTTCTTTATCATCTTTAAACAAGTATCATGAAATTTGTTTTTTCTTGACAGGTATAATACACTCTTTAAAGTGTATAAATGATTATACTTGGTCACTGTGTCAGTGAAAGAAATGATCTCTATCCACCTGGCTTTGCAAAGGCATTAGTAAGCCAATGACTTCCAACCCAAAAACCACAAAAGCTTAAGGCTGCTAGGAAGGGTACTAATCTACTGGCCTCTCAGGATCCATCATTCACAAGTTTAGTTGCTGCAGGAAATGCTGTGGATTGGTTTGCCAGCCAGTTTCATCAGGGGGTATGCTTTCACATGCTACAAAGTGTGGTAAGCTAAACACTACATTTCCCACCTTCCTTTGCAATGAGGGCTCTAAGACAAATCAGTTATATGTGCTCTGGTGAGATTTAGAAGTTGAAAGTGAGTTGGCGGCTGTCTTTCTGTTTCCATGGCTATTACGGATATCAAGCATGATCATGGAGATGTTGAGTTATCTACACCATCTGTAGATTACAGACTATAGTTTCTAAAATATTAAGAGGCCATTATTGTGGCAGTAAATTTAGCAGTTCCAGGATCAATCTCCTAGATGCTCATTCAAAAATTGCACCCTTGTGAGCATCTACTTTCTTGTATCAAATACCTACTTTCTTAAAAAAAAAAAAAAACAAAAAAAACCTGCATAGCAATTTCAATGCTTTGTAACTCGACCTTCATTGATGGTTACTCTGATGGTTAATTTTAGGTGTTAATTTGGTTGAGTTATGGTGCCCAGTTGTTTGGTCAAACACTAGTGTAGATATTGCTGTGAAAGTATCTTGCAGATGTGATGAACATTTATAATCAGTTGACTTTAAGTAAAGAAGATTACTCTTGATAATGTGGGTGGACCCCATCCAGTCAATTGAAGGCCTTAAAAACAAAAACTAAGGTTTCCTGGAGAAAAAGGAATTTGCTTCAAACTGTAATAGAGATCTTATTTGAGTTTCTAGCCTGTTGACCTGCCCCACATTTTCCAGACTTGCCAGCCCTCTTGATCGTGAGAGCCAGTTCCTTAAAATAAATCTGTCTCTGTATATATAAATTGGTTCTGTTTCTCTGGAGAATCCTCATTGATACTGTTACTAATTAGCAAATACACATTTATTTTGTTGTTGGGCTCCTTTAATTAACTGTATGGTTTTTACATTTTGTAGTAACATTTTTCTAATTAAAAATTCATTTTTAATAAGTAATATTATCACACAGCCTGCGATTTTAAAAGTATGAAAGGGTATAGTAGTGAAAAGTAAGTCACACTCCTACCCTTTCCATTAGCCATCAAGTTCTCTCTCCTGGAGACAACTAATATTAACTTTTTATTTTTGGTGTGTCTTTCTAGAGTTTCTTTTATTTTCTTTTTTTTTTTCTTTAAGATTTTATTTATTTATTTGACAGACCAAGATCACAAGTAGGCAGACAGGCAGACAGAGAGAGGGGGAAGGAGAGGCCCTGATGCGGGGCTTGATCCCAGGACCCTGAGACTATGACCTGAGCCGAAGACAGAGGCTGACCCACTGAGCCACCTAGGTGGCCCTACCTTCTAGAGTTTCTATTCAAGTATTTTCTTGTTCCTATTCCAGTGGTAGGATCCATGCACATTTTCTGCATTTTTCTTTTTCAATTAGGAGATACTTCCACATGTATATCAAGTCACCTCTTTTTAAAAATAGGCAATCTAGTATTGCAATGAATATACTTCATTTATTTAATGAGCCCTTGTTGATGGTATTTAAATCATTTCTTATAGATCATGTTGCAATCAATAACTTTGTAAAAATGTCATTATGCAGATATGTAAATCTATCTGTGGGATAGATAAATTCTCAAAGCTAGAATCCCTCGATTTCAGGATATGAGTGTTCTTTAATTTTTAATTTTTATCAAAATTACTCATGCACAAATTTCAAGAGTTATAGGGTTCTGCAAAGTTTGGTAAGAAAAAAACCAAAGCAGTGCTTAGTCTCCTTCCTCCCATTTCTGCCTTCTCAGAGGCAATTACTTTGAATTATTTTAGCTGCTTCCATATCTCAAAATAGCTTCCCTGTACTGCTTCTTGATTTTTTTTTTTTTCCATTTTAGGTATCGTTTATGCACTTCCTGTACCGAAAGATGAGAATTTCACTCTCTTTCAGCCCCTGCCCCCACCACATACAGGCTCCTTTCCTATTCCTCTGTCGTCCTAATATAGTCATGTGACAGTGATTTTGTGATATTTTTCTCTAGAGAGAATAGGGAGATAATTCAATCTTTTCTTGAGCGTGGTTAGTCACAATTTGTTTTTATTATTACCAGTAGAGATGTATAAAATAAGCAACTTTATATACACATAGTATTGTTCTGCTATAGGCTTAAGCAAAATTCTGATAAATTTCATATATGTATTCTCCCAAAAGAGAAAAACTGTACAGTGCATTTATAATGGTATGTGTGGCATTATCCAGTATATTCCTGATAGGAGAAAACTGAATTGCTGAGAATCGAATCTGTTGCTTGCAATTTCCTATATCTGATTAATGAAAAATGTTTTCCACAGACTAGCTTCTGGCTCCTTACATTCAATCTTTGTCTCTCTGCCCCTACTCACCCTGCTGCTAGGCACCATAGCACATCTTGCTATAACCTCTGACCTAGCACCTTCATGTAATAGCTCTAGGTGAGCTGGGTACAGTAGGAGGTAGAAATACTCCTGAAGCAATTCCTACTGGAATGGTTGACCATAAGCTAACTGAATATAGATGTGACTGCAAGCTACAGAAATAAATCCAACTAAATCTAAACTGAAGGGATCTCCAATTTACTTTCCTATAACTGCAGTGTGAGAACAAGTATGACAGAGGGAAAGTTGAATAGAAAAGAAACAGTGAATTTAACCAATCACAGTTAAAATATCTTACTTCGCAAATTTTACCCAATTCATGATTGTGTGGAGGGTTCCGGCAGCTGAGGCTTCATTAGCTTCATGAGAAGTCCACTTCCGGCTCTAAGCTAACAGGGCAATCAGCCCATTTTGGAGTAGGTCAGAAAACTCCAGGAGAGATCTCAATGAGCTAAAATTATAGGCAACTGCATGTGTCTCAGTATAATGAAATATTTAGCCAATTGGTGGAGAGGAGACTTGGGAGTTGAACATTCTGATGTGTTCAGAGAGAAGTGAAAATGAGAAACAAGACAATTTTTAATGCCATGGAAAACAAAAAGCTGTTCAGGAAAAGTCACCGTAATTTACCATATGGTTCAGCTATAATTAATTTTCATCAGCATAATAATGTAAACTCCGAGGAATGGATAGATGGACAGATTGGTGATAAAATAAGCATAATAAAATGTTAAGTGTAGGATTTAGGAGGTAGGTGTATAGTGTTTATTGTGAAGTTTTTGGGTCTTTCCTATAGTTTAAAATTTTTGCACAATAGATTGTGGGGAGGAAAATTATGCACCTGAAAAATATAGAGAAAAAAAGATATTAAAGACATGGATCAGGGGCACCTAGATGGCTCAGTCTGTTAAGCATCCGACTCTTGATTTAGGTTTCGTCTTTTGCCTGGATGGTAAAATGTTCCAATCTTTTCCCACTGTCAATGGAGTAGTCCAATATGGCACCCACTGCCAGAACCTGCAGGAACACAATTCCACCCACCCCGATCAAAGCTAAGCTCCCAAGTTGAGTCAGTTAAACAAACTCATTGTAGACTGGAAGGGATGAATGTGCTCATTTTTTTATTGTTAAAAGGATATCAGTATACTTTTTAAAAAGTCATGTTCTGATCTTGGATCTATACATATGGATTACTTACTGTTGGCTTTTATTTCCATTCATTATTTATTTTTGCCAGTGGCTACAATAGTTGAATCCTTCCATAATTGAGCTTACCTCCCATATCGTCTTCTATCTGCAAACACTCAAATAATTGGATGTTATTAATTAGAGTATGTGACTATTTTTTTTCTTTTTTTAAAAGATTTTATTTATTTATTTGACAGAAAGAGATCACAAGTAGGCAGAGAGGCAGGCAGAGAGAGAGGAGGGGAAGCAGGCTCCCTGCTGAGCAGAGAGGCCAATGCGGGGCTCTATCCCAGGACCCTGGGATCATGACCTGAGCCAAAGGCAGTAGCTTAATCCACTGAGCCACCCAGGCACCCCATGATTGTTCTTTTTATACATCCCATCCTGGCTTGGGAGAGTCTTACATGTCCAGTCTGTCTGCAATTGATGGATGAGGAGTCACCTTATGCTGGAGGTTGTGTTGCTTCCCAGTAGAGGGAATAATCCCACATCCATCAAGGGCTGCTCTTTGAGCAACAGGAGCCCTAATGAAAAGAAACAAGATCAGAGCAGCTACACTAGAAAAGGAAAATTCAATCAAAGACCTCATCACATGATTTGGGAGTGCTGAATTTATGTTTATGATCATATTCAATCTTTTCTGGGCCTCCCTTCTTCTCCCGTTCATGGTTTGATTCCAAGGTAGTAAGTTCATAATGCACCTACCATTTAGTTAAAGGGAGTTTTCATTTTTACTTTAATCTTTCTGATAAATTGTGAAATCATAAGTTCCTGTCCCACTTTACCCAGTAAACGATCATCAGATTGGTCACCCACATTGTGTAAAACCCAAAAGATAGAGGGAAATTTCATCTGAGACTCATATGTTTAGTTGTTATTTTTTCCAATTCATAGTTCTTTTCTCACTTTTGCCCACATCCTTCACTTGTGCTTTATCAAAGCCAAGTTTATTATTTTTTTATTTTTTAAAAGATTTTTTTTAGAGAGAGAACAAATGTGAGCATGAGCAGGGGAAGGCAGAAGGAGAGGGAGAGGCAGAGAATCTCAAGCAACACTGCCCTGAGCCCAGAGCCCAGAGCCCGATGTGGGGCTCAATCTCACGACCTTGAGATCAAGACCCAAGCCAAAACCCAGAGTGGAACACTTAACTGACTGAGCTGCTCAGGCACCCACCCCGATCAAAGCTAAGTTTAAAACTCCTTATTTGGGAGTGACTCAGTCCATTAGGTGTCTGGCTTCAGCTCAGGTCATGATCTCAGGGTTCTGGGATCAAGCCTCACATTGGACTATGAGCTCAGTGGGGAATCTGCTTCTCCCTCTCTCTCTGTCCCTTCCTCTGATTGTGCTCTCTCTCTTCCTCAAATAAATAAATAAAATGTTTTTAAGAAAACCTCCTTATTTGTATTTATCAGGTCCTTTCATAAGTGACATAGCCAGATATATTTGGGGATTTGGCCCATATGTTAGGACTCTTACTATACCTCATTATTTTTACTCATTCCTTGGTGCTACCAACAGGTGGAATGTGGTAGAGAACAATTAGCATGAGAGTGACTGGCATATCTTAGAATTGTAAACCTTCTAATGCATGTTCCTAACCTAATAAATATTCTCAGCAATGAAATGAGGGATCAATTCCATTGATCCCTGAGGGGGTCTTTTCTTACCTGCTGCTTGGGAGAGATGGACACGTGGGAAGGTTGTTTTATACTTAGATTATAAACCCGTTCTTGAATCACACCAGTTGTGAAGCTGTGTTTCCAAATCAGATGCTCAGAAATCAGGAATGTTGGGGACGCTGGGTGGCTCAGTCGGTTAAACCTCTGACTCTTGGTTTCCGCTCAGGTCAATGATTTCAGGGTTGTGAGACTGAGCCCTTGTGGGGCTCTGAGCTGGGCATGGAGCCTTCCTGGGATTCTCTCTCTCCCTCTGCCTCTCCCCTCACCTTTCTATCACTCCCTCTTAAAAAAAAAAAAAGAAATCGAGACTGTCATATTCTTTTTTTTTTTTTTAAGATTCTATTTATTTATTTGACAGATGGAGATCACAAGTAGGCAGAGAGGCAAGCAGAGAGAGAGGGGGAAGCAGACACCCCGCTGAGCAGAGAGCCCGATGCAGAGCTCGATCCCAGTACCCTGAGATCACGACCTGAGCCGAAGGCAGAGGCCCAACCCACTGAGCCACCCAGGCGCCCCAGGAATGTCATATTCTTGTACAACTTCTTAGGAAAGCTTCTAAAGACATAATTCCATAATGGCTGATTTCACTTAATTAAGCATTAACTGATGTGACAACACTCTCGTGGGTTTGATAGCCTGAGTAGCAGGCTATGGGCAGGATGTTATCTCTAGGCACAGTAGTATGGAGGGAAAGGCCAACCTCCTCCCAGGGTTGTTGAAAATAGCATGTTAGTTGTTATATATGTTGGACCCTTGTCTTTGCCTGGGCTGTATCCATTTCTCTGTGATCACTCTGTTCGTGTGTCTCTTGCCTGCCTCCCTCATCTTGTAAGAACAAGGATTCCTCACCAGGGATTTGGTGGCGTCCACACAAAGAACCAGGAGTTTAATTTTCTCAGAATTGCCAGTCAACTGAAGTCAGTTGTTGCCAGACAACTGACTTTGTACCAGCAAAGTCAATTGTCAACATCCATCACAGCCCAGGGCTTTGAAACCATGAGAGGATATCCAGTTTATCTCCAGAGTCCAGAGTCATGTCATTTGTACTGCCTTTAATCGGCCCCCACTGTGATGAGACCCCTCATTCTCCTTTTCAAGTGTAGTGCCCCAACCCCCCAACCCAAGCTACGTGTAAGAGGACTACCACCTAAGGAGGTTTTAGATGTGAGTCAAAGCCATGCACTTACCTGGCTGAGGTTCTGAATTAGACTGCGCTCCCTGGCAATGATGCTGGGTGCCTGCAGGGGGCGCTCTTGCCCAGGGCTGGCCTCTGCAGCGCGTCGGGGAGGGCCGACTCGGCGGGGCTGGGCTTTCCTATTCCCTGGGGTTCCTCTTCTTTAACAATGGAGCTTGCATTTGTTTGAACATGAGCGATTCCCGTTGCACAGCTTGGGACGCAGAAGTACTTGATGTCCCTTTGTTGTTTTACATTCAATAAGCGACTGGTAACTGACATTCAAAGGAGCGCGGTGTTCCGCCTCCTCAGGACCGGAAGCTTGGGGCCAATTCCTTCCCCTCCCTGAGGAATCCCAGAGAGGATCTAGCCTCCATGGGTCAAGGAGACACACCTCCTATTCTGGTTTGTGATATGGACCTAGCGGAAGGGCGGCGTGTATGGCTGTCTGTGAGGCTTCCGAAGCTGTGTGTGGTTCAGACCCCATACAAATTCCGATACTGTACCCACATGTGGAGTTGCTTTCTCTAGAGCCCGAAATTCCCATTAATATATGTCTGTTTTTTTATTGGCAGGGCATTTGAACAAAAGCCTCTTCTGCTTGCTCTTGGGGTTAGAGATAGAGCCAAACCGTGCCATGGAGGGCGCCTGAGGTGTTTTGTAGTTGACAACTAATCCCTTTTCAGTAAAAAAAAAAAAATCAAGGGAAGGCAGAATTTCAGGCACAGTTGTTTCTGAATCATCCTAATTAATATGTTGTAATTGAATTGAGTAACTTCAATATCTGCGTTATGCCACCTGTTGAAATCCTGTCTTAATCAGATTGAGACATGTTGTGGGATCATTGGTATTTCACTGTGGCAGGGGCAAGGGAATTTCTGGCCTTGCGGAATGAAGAATCCTGACTCCCTCAGTTGTTAGCTGGGTGACTTCAAAGGGTTACTTCATTTATCTGGATCTTAGTTCCCTTATCTGTAACATGAGGATAATAATAGTATCCACTTAATAGGGTTTTAATGGAGGTTAAATGAGTCTGGCACACATAAGGCACTGAATGACTGTCTATTATCAATAATGATAATTATTACCATTGATATTATATATCCTGTGTTGCAAATTCATATGGAGACATGTAGTAGTCCCCTCTTATCCATGGGGGTGTGTTCCATGACTCCCAGTGGATGCCTAAAACAGCACCAAACCCTATGTATACTGTTTTTTCTGGGCACATGGGTGGGTGGTTCAGTCGGTTAAATGGTTATGTGCCTGAACCCAAGGTCCTGGGATGGAGATGCTGGTTGGGATCCCTGCTGAGCTGGTAGCCTATTTCTCCTTCTCCCTCTGCCTGCCACTCCCCTTGCCTGTGCTCTCTCTCTCTGTCAAATAAATAAATAAAATCTTAAAAAAATATATACGTTTTTTTCCTGTGCATGCATACCTATAGTAAAGTTTAATTTATAAATTAGACACAATAAAAGATTAACAATAATAAAATTATACAATTATAACAATATACTTTAATAAAAGTGAATGTGTGGACTTGGGTGGCTCAGTCAGTTGGGCATCTGCCTTTAGCTCAGGTCATGATCCCAGGACACTCCTTCCTCATGGGGAGCCTGCTTCTCCCTCTGCCTACTGCTCCCCCTGCTTGCACTCTCACGCTCTCTTGCTCGCTCTCTGGCAAATAAATAAATAAATAAATAAAATATTTTTTTTAAAAAGTGAGGCAAATGTGGTTTCTCTTAAAATATCTTATTGTACTGTATTCACCTCTTTTTTCTTGTGATAACGTGAGGTGATAAAATGCCTACATGATGAGAGGAAGTGAAGGGGAATGACATGGGCATTGTGATACAGTATTAGGCTATACTGACCTGATGACAATATGTCAGAAGGAAGACTATTTTCTTCCAGACCACAGTTTACCACGAGTAGCTGAAACTGCGGGAATCAAAACCCTGGATTAAGGCAGAACCACTGTACTAAATGAATCGTTGTATAGCTTGCTTTTATTCACCTTCTAAGTCTTGCTTATTTTTTTCACAGATCCGTAGAAATCCTTTCATTTATTTATTGAAAAGATTTTATTTACTTATTTGACAGAGAGAGATACAGTGAGAGCAGTAACACGAGTAAAGGGAGTGAGAGAGGGAGAAGCAGGCTCCCCGCGGAGCAGGGAGCCAGATGTGGGGCTCCATCCTGGGACCATGGGACCTGGCTCCATCCAGGACCCTGGGATCATGACCTGAGCCAGATACTTAACCGACTTAGCCACCCAGGCACCCCTAGAAATCCTTTTAAAAAATTAATTTGTTTCTATTGATGGTCATTTGGTTTCCTTTCAGCCCTATTCTATCTGATTACTGCTTTGGTGAACATCTTTGTGGTGCAATGATTGTCCTCAAGTGTTTCTCCCAAGCAGTCTAGAAAATGAGCAAGCTGGAACTTGGAGTCTCCCTCCACTCTACTTTTATCAGTGGACAGGGCTGCACCTGAACTCCATCAGTAATACTGAGAGCTCCTTCATCCAGGTGCAGGGTTGAGGGCGCTGGCTTTCCCAGACAGCATAGCCAACAATGGCAAAAGGGCTGAGACTATGGTGCTTGGATGCAACTTTTAAGAGGGATGTCAAATCTCAGTAATTAAGAAAAAAAAAGATATTTGATGCAAAATTTAAAAATAAATATTAATCCAAAAAATCCATGATGAACAAAATATCAACATTTTAAATAAAGACAGAATCAGTAACAGTGCTGTGCCAAGTCATTTTGGCTTATATATTGATTTTTATTTTAATATATTTTATTAAAATATAAATTATCTTGATTACTGAGGTATGGGTGGCTTCTTAAATTTTGTACCTGAAATAGGTGGCTCTTTTGCCTCACCCTGTGTCTAAATTCGCTGGCACCATATCTAGACGGCACAGCATCCAAGCTTGTGCTTCATTGGTAAGGTGGTTCTCATGTTTCCCCTGAAAGATGGGATTCTGTCAGGGAACTGGAGTCCCTCCCATGAAACACAAATGTGCATTGCATATCCAGTAGACTGCAGGGTCCTAGCACATTTCTCCAGGGGCAAATATGTTGATGGGGATCATGGGCCTTCTCTTGTTGACCCCAACCGTCCCTCATTAAAGTCTATTCTTTATTTTTTTCTAAGATTTATTTATTTATTAGAGAGAGAGAGAGAGAGCAAGCCAGAGAGCAAGGGGGGGCAGATGGTAGAGAGGGAGGGAGAGGGACAGAATTTCCTGCAGACTCCCCTCTGAACATGGAGCCTGAACATGGGCTCAATTTCATGACCCTGAGATCTGACCACAGCCAAATTCAAGAGTCGGACGCCCAACCAGCTGAGCTGCCCAGGTGCCCCTGAAGTCTATTCTTTAACCCACACTATGCCGCTTGTGGAATTTATCTTGAATCCTATTACACAAACAGGAGTCCCCAAAGAGATATGTTTAACATGACAAATCTTGTATATACGATTTGGTAAACATATGAGAATATATGTTTAGTATAAATTGCCAGAAGTAGAACTGCTGGTCCAAATAGTATTTACACTACAAGTTTTGATATATATAGCCAATTTCCCTTTTTAAGACAATATATTGATTTGCACTCCCATGAACAGTATGTGAGAATTAACGTTTCCCCATATTCTTAGCAACATTGAAGATTATAGCACTTTTTAATCTTTGCCAATCTTACAGATAAAATAGCATTATATTTTTGTTTTATGTCTCTTAATTATGAGCAAAATTAAACACTTCTTATGTCTTCTAAAAGCACAATTATGTTCCCTATAAGTAAATTCCCTAGTTCCATTTTTCAAGTAGATTTTTGGTCCTTTTTATTGGTTTGTTAATACTCTTTATACGTTAAGGAAAATAACTCTCTGGTCATTATATGTGTTGCAACTATTATCTCTGTCTTTTTGCTTGTCTTTTGACTTTTTCATGGTTTTTCCCCCCGAAAAGGAGTGATTTATATTTTTATGTAGTCAAAATTATTAATCTTTTCCTTTATAGTATTAGATTTTATCTTAAAAAAAAAAGATTATTTATTTATTTATTTATTTGAGAGAGAGAGAGAGAGAGGAGCAGAGGGAGAGGGAGAAGCAGATTCTCTACACGCGGCTCTATCCTTGGACCCTGAAATCATGTGAGCTGAAAGCAGACATTTTACTGACAGAGCCACTCAGGCACCCCAGATTTCGTACCTTTTTAAAAAAAAAGATTTATTTATTTATTTATTTATTTGACAGAGAAAGAGAGCACACATGCATGAGCATAAGAGAGGAGGGGCAGAGGGAGAGGGAGGAGAAAGCAGACTATCTGCTGAGTGCAGAGCCTGTTGTGGGGCTTGATCTTACAACCCTGAAATTTTGACATGAGCTGAAACCAAGAGTTGGACACTAAACCGACTAAGCCACCCAGGCATCCCTAGATTTTTTTTTTTTTTAAGATTTTATTTATTTATTTGACAGAGAGAGATCACAAGCAGGCAGAGAGGCAGGCAGAGAGAGAGGAGGAAGCAGGCTCCCTGCTGAGCAGAGAGCCCGATGCGGGGCTCGATCCCAGGACCCTGAGATCATGACCCGAGCCGAAGGCAGCGGCTTAACCACTGAGCCACCCAGGCGCCCCCCTAGATTTTGTTTTTTATTTAAAAGGTTTTTTTTCACAATAAGTTTATAAAGTATTTACCCATGTTTTCTCAATACCTATTATGACTTTATTTCTTCTGTTTAAATCCATCTAAAATTTACTTCGGAATGGAGAGTAAGAAAGACATCTACCTTTTTTTTTTTTTTTTTTTCCCTAAATGGCTAGCCAACATGATTTATTGAGAAACTATCCTTTCCCCCACTGATTGGGAATACCAACCAAATTACACTTTATTTTATTTTTTTTTTTTTAAGATTTTTTATTTATATATTTGACAGACAGAGATCACAAGTAAGGAGAGAGGCAGGCAGAGAAAGAGCAGAGAGCCTGATGCAGCTTGATCCTAGGATCCTGGGATCATGACCTGAGTCAAAGGCAGAGGCTTTAACCCACTGAGCCACCCAGGCACCCCCCAAATTACACTTTAAATTCTCATTGGTATGTAGAGTTTTTCCTAAACTCTTTAATCTGTTACAATTGTTTGTGTATTCCTGAACTGGCACCAAATTGTTTCAAATAGGTAGATTTATAATGTGTTTTAGTATTCAGTATTTGTTTTCTGTGTCTGAGTTAATAACTGTTTCTTCCCCGCACCCCCGTTTTCTTAGTTGTTTTTCTGTTTACTGATTGTTTTTATTGATTGATTTTTTTCTGTTTATTTCTTCTGTTTATGATTGATTCCACTTCAAATTCTTTGCTAGTTTCTAAATCTCTTCTCAAGGTTTACTATTTTATCAACTTTTTTCTTCCTAAGAAACATGTGGACTTGGTCTCTATGCCTGGTATATATTTTCCTCTCTTGGTCATTTCTTCTGGAGAGCCCCTCAGCCTGTCTCCTGTGAAAGAGCTCTAGTTTTTGGACGTTAGATTTTCCTTTTCTTTCTTTCTTTCTTTCTTACTTTCTTTCTTCTTCTTCTTCTTTTTTTTTTTTTTGGTTTACTCTCATGTTTTGGTGAAGCATATCCTTCAATAGCTTTATAAGGAAGGGTGCTTTAGAGGTACATTTTCTCACATCTAAAAATGTCCCTAGGGGTGCCTGGGTGGCTCAGTCACTAAGCCTCTGCCTTCAGCCCAAGTCATGATCCTAGAGTCCTGGGATCTAGCCCCATATCGGGCTCCCTGCTCAGCGGGAAGCCTGCTTCTCCCTCTCCCACTCTCTCTGCTTGTGTTCCCTCTTCTGTCTCTCTCTGTCAGATAAATAAATAAAATCTTTAAAAAAAAAATAAAAGTAAACATGTCCCTGTTTGACTCCTGTACTTCAGTAATGGCATCATGAACATGGATCTCTAAGTTGAAAGCCACTCTGGAATTTTGATAACATCATTCTGTTGCTTTCTAGCTTCATGTGGTAGAAGTCAGAAACCATCTCTATTCTCAGATCATTTTTATTTGAGTCTTTTGTTTACCTCACCAGAAATTTGGAGGATTTTTTGTTTGTCTTCATTGTTCTGAAATTTTACGATGATAAATGTGAGCACAGGTCTATTTTAATTCTTTGTGTAGAATACTTTTAATTTGGAAACTCATGCTCTCCAGTTCTGGGAAATTTTCTCAAATTATTTCTTTAATAATTCCCTCCCTTTTATGTTCATTGTTTATTCTTTCTTGAACTCCTGCGTTTCGGGTATTGGACCTCTAGGACCAGGCTGCTAACTTTCTTATATTTTCTCTCCTATTTGCCATATCTTTTTGTCTCTCGGCTTTACACTGAGAGATTTTCTCCACACCAACTTCCAACATTTCTGTAGATTAAAACCAAATCTCTCATATCATGTATTTAAATTCCAAAAGCTACGGAGTGGGAGTGCCGGGGTGCCTCAGTTGGTTAAACATCTGTGTTTGGCTCAGGTCATGACCACCAGGATCTTGGCTCCCCACTCAGTGGGAAGTTTGCTTGTCCCTCTGTCCGTGCATGTGCACGCGCTTTCTCTCTGTCTCAAATAAAATCTTTTTTTTTTTTTTAAAGATTTTATTTATTTATTTGGCAGACAGAAATCACAAGTAGACAGAGAGGCAGGCAGAGAGAGAGGAGGAAGCAGACTCCCTGAGGAGCAGAGAGCCCGATGCGGGGCTTGATCCCAGGACCCTGGAATCATGACCTGAGCTGAAGGCAGAGGCTTTAACCCACTGAGCCACCCAGGCGCCCCTCAAATAAAATCTTTTTTAAAAAATTTCGAAAGCTCTCTCTCGCTCTTTTTTTTTTCCATATATTTTTTAGAGCATTCTATTCTTATTTTGTGGATGCAATGTCACAATAGCTTCTTATGTTCCTAAGGATATTAATAATGGTTTTTGTTGTCCTTGTTTTTGTGCTCTTCTCCTTGCATAATTGCATAATCCATTTCCTCCATCTTCCTTTTTCTCTTTCCGCATTTGGTTTCTGCATGTTAGAAGTTTTCCTCAGATGCTTGGTGATCTTTGGTCATCTGCTCCTATTTAAGCTGATTGGAAGCTTTGCAGGTGTAGAGAAGGATTTGTAACGTATTCCAGGTGGATGGTTTCACTGGGGGGGACCTTTGTCTGTACCTTTATGTCTTTCCATGTGAGCTGGTTGGATTCCCCAGGTAAGTCTTTTCCAACCTCCTTCTGCAAGGGAGAAAGGCAAGCTGCTATCTCCTAGGAGCAGTGGTGGTGGAAGAGGGCAGAAGTTTCAGCAACCAATACTTAACACCTAGTCCTGTTTTCCAACTGGTACCCCTGCCCTCAAGTGTGCCTAATGTCCTCCAAGCCAGAGACCTCCCCGGTATTCCCTTTCCAGAGTATAAACCTCCAGTCTTCTGCTGTGGCGAGGCAGGAAGGTGAGAGGATCCTTGGGATTCTAACTGCTTCTCAAACAATATTTCCATCAGTTCTCTTTGCTTTAATTCTTCCTCCACTTCCGAAGGGAACTGGTCCCACCAATTCCTGAGCCTGTGGGGGATTCTGCGGTGCAAATTGGTTTGATTCTTATCTTTCCCACTGCCATCTTACAATTCTATTTCTCAGGTCTGAGTCGTTTACTGATAGAACTATATATTCTGTTGTATTTATTTTGCAGTTAGACACTGTAGTGCAGTTTCTTACCCTTAAGTTTCAAAGCATACCATCATAGCATCCATAAATAATGAAAATTGTCTTTCCCTTAATGATTTTTATATTTCCTATTTCTTTCCCTTCTATAATTGCATTGGCTTATACCTCTACTACAACATGAAAAATATAATAGTGGCAGTGAGGGCATCTTTTTTTTTTTTTTTTAAAGATTTTATTTATTTATTTGACAGAGAGAGATCACAAGTAGATGAAGAGGCAGGCAGAGTGAGAGATAGAGGGAAGCAGGCTCCCTGCTGAGCAGAGAGCCCGGCGTGGGACTCGACCCCAGGACCCTGAGATCATGACCTGAGCCACCCAGGCACCCCATTTTTTAAAAAAAATTAACATATAATGTATTATTTGTTTCAGGGGTACAGGTCTGCGAATCATCACTCTTACACATTTCGCATCACACACCATAACACATACTCTCCCCAATATCCATCACCCAGCCACCCCATCCCTCCCAAACCCCTCCCCTCCAGTATCCAAATGAGGGCCTCTTTGTCTTTTGTTAGGTTTACTGGGTGTCCTTTTATTATTTCACGATTAAGCATGATGCTAGCTTTGGTGTGACTGAATATGTTTCTTATGTTACGGGGATATCCTTCTTTTTTATTAAGAGATTTTATCAGAAATCAATGTCGCATCTTCCAGGTTTTTAAAATCTCTATTCAGGAGTGAAATTTGTGGTTTTCTTCTGGGTGCTGTATTTTTCAGGTTTTGATATCAGTGTAATACTGGTTTTGTAAAAAAAAAAAAAAAAAAGTCTGAAAGCTTGCTTTCTCTCTTATGCTTCTAAATTGCCTAACAGCATTGGAACCATCTGGTGAGTAAATTTGAAAAATAATAGTGTCCAGCACTTGGACAGATTGGCCCTTCCCCATCCTTCAAATCAAATCACAGTTGGTAGGGTGAGGCCCATCTCTAAGCAGACGTACCCTGTAAGCTGTAGTCTCAGCGGCGCAGAAGTAATATTGAATGAAAGATGTAAAATTTACTTTCTGGAAGCTTCAGGGAGCCGGAAAAGGAGGAGAAGGAAAAGGAAAAGGAGGAGGAGGAAGTTAATTGTATTGTTTGGATAAGAATTTAGTTCAACAGACCATGTTTCTCTTCGGCAGCCCTGATAAAATAGGACAAAATAAAAGGAATTTCTACCACTCCTTTCTCCACAGTCCTCAGACTTGGCCCCACACTCCCGTGGTCTCCCCAGTCACCTTTGTAGACACTTCCCCAGAGGAAATATGTGAGGCCCCCTCTGCACCATTGGAATGAGATCTGGAGTTGCTACTTGCTGATAAACAGTTAAGCCCTGTGCCGGTTTGGGGACTTACTGATCCTTTTCTCTGATGAAAGATGGTGTTTAGTTCACTGTACCAGCTCGATTTGCCTGTGTGATTCAAGACCTAATGGCTTTTCAGGGTTTTCTACCTCCAGGAGAAATGCTGAGGTGAAGGTTCTGGGAAGGGTTCAGTACATTATAAAGGAGAAATGTTTGGCCATATTTGCAAATGAAAGTCACTTCCTCTAGGTGCTTGACCTCACCACCTGTTGCCAGACTGGGTGCCTGGGTTACTCTTGTAATTTTCCAAGCTCACCACTCTATGAAATCCGGAGGTGTTGAACATGTTTTCCTATTTTAAATGGAGCTTTGAATTTAGATCATGACTATACTCCCTTTCAATATCATAATTGATTAGAGAGTCTGTATGACTCAAGTGACCAAGAGCACAGACTCTGGATTCGGACATACAGTGGGAATCCCATTTCTGCTCTAACTAGCTGTATGACATTGGTCAAACTAACCAGTGTCTTGGAGCATAAGCTTATCTGTAAAGTGGGGAGAGTCTTTGTGCCTACTTCATAAGGGTGATATAAAAATCAAATGAGATAATGGGTTTGAGGCTTCTATCATGGCATCTGGCCCACATTAAGGATTTACCACATATTCGCTTTTGCTAATACTGTTATTCTTATGTCACTAAATAGGAGCTTTGGGAGAGATGCATGTAAAATTGAGGCTTCTCCGGGAGTTCGATGGTAGCCAGTCAGCCCACTGCTCACAGGAGCCTGCTGACCTCTGACTCTCCAGTTCTTGGTGCGTATCTTTTGTCTTAGGGGAAATGGTGGGGACTTTCTGGATGCCTAAGTTCTGTCCTCTAAAAGTGCACTGGGATATTTGTTCTTGTTCCGATGGAACGACTGGACTCTGGGTGGGCAAATCTGGTTGCTGTTTCTGACCGATCCTCAACAGACCAAAGGCGACTTTAAGGAGTCCCTGCTTCCTGCACACTTTGGCCTGCTCTGGTCACCACACTGTCCCCTGAGCACCTTATGGACAACACTGCAGCCCAGTTTCCCTTCTCTCTGACTCTGCCACCAGTTGGGTCCTCTTTCTGACTAGACAGTCGAACATTCCAGGAATAGTCTAGACTGGCTACTGATGGAAAAGTCTGTTCCCATCTCCCCCTATTCTACCCTCCCCACAATGTCTTCCCTCTCTTGCTTCTCCAGGGATCCCCCAGTCTCCACCTCATTCAATCACCCTGCTTTCATTCTTCTTCCCATTAAAACAAATCAGATTTTACTTTTTTTTTTCCCACAAAATGTAAGAAATGGGTCAAATTATGAGGAGTGTATGTTAGACACTTTTGCTTGTAAGGAAGGTTTTTCTGGTTTACCTTAAATAATTCCCCTCCTTTATTGGGCAGGAGGCTACATAATTATTTTGAAGAGTCCCTATAGTAATTGTGGGGCTCAGGGCCCCAGAAGCACCAGGAGTGGCTTCCCAGCTGGCTTCACTGGAACACAGCTCAAGGATGGGGAGGAGCTCTGGGAACTAGAGCCTGAAGGACAGTGTCTTGTTCCCACCTTGGCAAGACAGTGTCCATTTCGCGGCATGACACAGCCTTCTTCTGCTTCCGCTTCTCACACTTCTGTTGCTGTCAGCCCACCTTTCACACCTCTTTTCTCTGCCTCATGGCTTCTGCTCTCTCTTAGCTTCTGCTTTGCTAGAGTTCTGGGCCTCTACAGCTTCTGTGTCTCATGGTGCTACTACCTGCCTCCAGTCTGCTGAGCCAGGGGTTTTATAGCAGAGCTCCTCGTAGGCGGCTGGCTTGACCTGCATTGGTTTCCCTGGTCTTTTGGCCTTTGCCCATGGAGACCTGTGGCTTTGTCTGGGGTCTTTCCCTTCATGCAGGGATCTGGCAGGGCTGTGGGTGTGCCCAGCACTCTGAGCTTGGCTTTGTCTAGGAAACACTGTTGTCCTTCCCACAAGTACAAAAGGGTAAAATTAGAATTTTGATGATTCTCAAACCAAGTGAATAGAGGAATCTAACGGGCAAATTTTTACACACAAAAGTTTTATTTATTTGTAAAATGGAGACAGTAATAACACTTCATAAGAGCGATGTGATCTACCTTTTCTTCCCCCGCCTTTTTTCTTTTTTAGCTATGTCTACCTGAAAAGCAGTTGGAAGTTTAGTGCCTATAAAATAGGGAAGTGTTAAGTCAGTGGCTCTCAAGGTCTGGAAAGAAGAGAGAGGGATAGTATATAAGAGTTGTTTGTGGAGGGGCGCCTGGGTGCCTCAGTCAGTTAAGCATCTGCCTTCAGCTCAAGTCATGATCCCAGGGGCCCAGGATTGAGCCCCGGGCCGGGCTCCCTGCTCAGCAGGGGAGTCTGCTTCTCCCTCTGCCTCTGTCCCTTCTTGTGCTATCTCTCTTATTTAGTCTCTCAAATAAATAACAAAAATATTAAAAAATAAAAAAATAAAAGAACCTGGCCTCCACTCTAGAGATATTCAAGCAGAATCTGCATTTTGACGAAGTCACCACGATTGGTGTGCACATTAAAGTCCGAGACTCGCTGCTCTTGAACACTGGTTCTTATCTTGGTTGCTCATTAGAGCTCACTTGAGGAGCATTTATTTATTTTTTATTTTTTAAAGATTTTATTTTTAATTAATCTCTTTACCCAGTGTGGGACTCGAACTTAAAACCCTGATATCAAGTGTTGCCTGCTCCACCAACTGAGCCAGCCAGGTCCATTAAAAAAAAATCCTGGTGCCCAGGTGGCACCCAATCCAATTAAATCACAGTCTCTGGGTGGGGGAGGGAGAGAGGGAGAAAGGAGGAGAGAGAGGGAGGGGGATGGGTGGTGGGCATCCTATAGCTTAGAAAGCCCAGGTGATCCTGATGAACAGCCAGGATTGGAAACAGCTGCTTCAAAGATCTCCCACAGGTGTTAGTGTACGCTCCCTGTGGATGGTGCAGATCTAGCGGTTCCAACATTATACTTTCTGCTTTTCTGCATTTTCTCATTTTGTTTAGGGAACATGTATCATTTTTGTAATGATAAAGAACTTATTTTAAACATGAATGTAAGGCTCATCTGAAGTTTAGACAGCAGACTTGAAATGAGAAAGATTGTTTAGAGCAGGATTCACAATAGAAAAGGGAAGGGAGGGGGTGCCTGGGTGGCTCAGAGGGTTAAGCCTCTGCCTTTGGCTCTGGTCAAGGTATCAGGGTCCTGGGATTGAGCCCGCATCAGGCTCTCTGCTCTGTGGGGAGCCTGTTTCCCCCTCTCTCTCTGCCTGCCTCTCTACCTATTTGTGATCTCTGTCTGTCAAATAAATAAATAAAATCTTTAAAAAAGAGAGAGAAGAAAAGGGAAGGGAGGGCTCGTGCTTGGTCTGGAAGAGGGAGAATGACGACAAAGCAGTCTTTGTGCTATCTCTTTTATTTTTAGTCACAATATTGAATTTTTTAAATTGTATTTTGAGATAAATAATAATCACAAAGGAAACCATGAGCTTTTTGTGGTTAGCAAAAGGGAAGATGGGTTAAGCATACTGAAAAAAACCCTGTTTTAAAGAGATAAGAGTCTGTCCATCTACCTCCTACCAGTGCATCTCTTTCCCTTAGCATAAGAGAAACTAAACATTGCTGAGAGATCACTGGCCACCCAGCACTGTAACAGGCATTTCACTGATCCTTGTGACAATGTCAAGGAGGAGCGCTACAAGTATTGCCATTTTAGGGAAGGCTGAGCCCTAGCGAGGTGACTTCATTTGCATTTAATTCCTAGCCCTGTGCTGTCCAATATGGAAGCCACTAGCCACAGATGGCTTTTGAACACTTAAATGGCCAGTCTGAATTGATATGTACCTTAAGTGTAAAATATCACCAGATTTCAAAGACCTAGTATAAAAAAAGTAAAAGCTCATAATAATAGTGCTAAGTATAATAATGTATAAAATGTATTTATATAATGTATATAACAATGTATAATAACATAATAATGTTATCTATTAATTATACATTGAAATGACATTGATTTAGATATGTTTGGGTTAAATAAAGCATATTATTGAAATTATTTCACCTGTTTCTTTTTCCCTGGGTAAATGTAGCTACTCAGAAAATTTTAAATTACTTATGTAGCTCACACTTTATTTCTAGCCAGGTAGAGGCAATGGGAAGTTAGACCCAGGGGGTTTATTCACACTTGTTCTTTATTCTCTTTGGAACCCTCCTAAGAGTAGAGGAATTGGTAAGAGAAGAAGCAAATCCTCTGTAGCTTGTCTGGTTGAAGAATGGGTGGAGGTTTAGATGAATTTGAGGGCATTCTTGCCAAATGTCTTTAGCCTCAGCTGAACATTAGAATTTCTTGGAGAGCTTTTTAAAATTCTGATACTCAGCCACACTGTTGTCTGATTAAATCAGGATCTCTGGAGAATCTCTATTTTTCAGGATGCTGAGGCTCAGCCAAGATGGAGAACCCCTGCTTTAGCCAGATTTATTCTTCTTTAGCAGGGACAAACTACATCTATCTGGGAAAGTAGGCTAGCAGCTTTCAGAAGGTAGAGAGACCCGATATTATCTTTAGGACTGTTACTTGGGCCATGACAAATTTTCTATTAAAAAGAAATTGGGGCATCTAGGTGGCTCAGTCAGTTAAACACCTGTCTTCAGCTTAGGTTATGATCCCAGGGTCCTGGGATGGAGTCTCAGCATTGGGCTCCCTGCTTGGCCGGGAGTCCGCTTCTGCCTCTCCCTTCTGCTGCTTCCCCTGCTTGAGCTTGTGCCCTCCCTCTCTCTCTCAAATAAATAAATAAAATCTTTAAAAAAAAATCAAGGTTGTTTTATTTTCCCTTTGTGAATTAACCTTGAAAGAACAGAATTAGTTTAGTTATTGTGAAAATTCAGCCCTGGGGCATCTGGGTGGCTCAGTGGGTTAAGCCTCTGCCCTTGGCTCGGGTCATGATCTCAGGGTCCTGGGATGGAGCCCCGCATCGGGCTCTCTGCTCAGCGGGGAGCCGGCTCCCCCCCCCTTCTCCCTGTCTCTCTGCCTACTTGTGGTCTTTATTCTGTAGAATAAATAAATAAAATCTTAAAAAAAAAAAAAAAAAGGAAAATTCAGCCCCTTGGCCACTAGGGGGACTGGATTAAAACACTCTGGGAAGGATAGGCTGACATTCTTGGGGACATTGCTCAGAGTCATCCTAGTGGGCAAAGGACCAGCATGTATTGCTACTTTTTAACTTTTATTTGAGTTAAATCCTATCTGCTCCCTCAAAGGCCATTGATCTTTGTTATCAGTGCAAACTGATGCTATATTTCTGGAGATCACTTTAGCAAAATAATTATAGAAGGCATTTAGTGCTCACTCTGGTTAGATGCAGTGCTGAGTGCTTCACATATATCATATCATTTATATCCTCACAACAGCCCCATGTAGTGGGTATGATTGTGATCTTAATATCAGATGAAAAACAAGGTTTAGAAGGATTCAAGAAGAGACTTATGGCCACAGAGCTGGAAAATAGAGGCTTTAAACCTAGGCAATCTGACCCAAGAACTGGCCTCTTCACCTGCAAGTGATACTATATAAAATACACTTAGATTTTGCCCAGTGATGTTAGTTCTAGGACTTTATTCAAGGAAATGACCAGACAACTGCATAATGCAGAGCAAAAGTAGGCAGACCAGGAGACTAGTTCATAAATTAATGAATCACCACGAAGTGAAATGATATGTAACAGCTAAGACTACTGATACAGAGGCAATTTATTGAAATGGAAAAAATCTTCATGAAGTATTAAGTCAAAAAAGTAAGTTAGAGGGCACCTGGGTGGCTCAGTGGGTTAAGCCTCTGCCTTAACCCACTGTCATGATCTCAGGGTCCTGGGATCAAGTCCCACTTCAGGCTCTCTGCTCAGCAGGGAGCCTGCTTCCTCCTGTCTCTCTCTCTCTCTCTCTCTCTGCCTGCCTCTCTGCCTACTTGTGATCTCTCTCTGTCAAATAAATAAATAATAATTTTTTTTTTTAAAGTAAGTTAGAAAACTATTCCAAGACACCTGGGTGGCTCAGTCAGTTAAGTAGCTGCCTTCGGCTCAGGTTATAATCTCAGGGTTCTGGGATGGAGACTCATGTTGGGAATCCCTCTTCATCAGGGAGTCTACTTCTTCTTCTCCCGCTGTGCCTTCCTCCTGCTCGTGCTCTTTCTCTCTCTCAAATAAATAAATAAAACCTTTAAAATAATAATAATAAAAAAGAAAACAGTCTCAGTTCAATATCCAGAAAGAATAATTTGGTGGGAGTGTGTGTGTGTGTGAGGGGAGGGAACACTAAAATCTTAACATTAGCTATACTTAGAGGGTGTATCAGAAATTTTGGCTTTCATCCTCACCTTTTTCTTTATATCCTAATTTTTTTCATAGCGTATTTTTCAGGTAGTAAGTTTTTTTTAAACACAATCTCTACACCCAACATGGGGTTCAAACTTAAAACCCTGAGGTCAAGAGTCAAGTTACTTCACCAACTGAGCCAGTCGGGTCCCCCATCCCACGCCCCCACCACAAAGTAGAAATTTTTTTTAAAGCAATGCAAACTGTGATATTTCAGGATATGAAAGAACAATGCCTGATTGAAGGAAGTGGAGGGAGTAAATGGGAACTAGTTCTTGAAGTTGTCCTGGGCACTAAATTTAGCATTAAAACTGCATGCCAAAGGAAAAAGAGAAACGTACTTGTATAAATTTCCCGTGATTTCACTTAGCATTTTAGAAGAGAGCTTCTTAGGGGGTGCTCTGCATTTCCAGTTGTTCACAGTGCAAACTTGAGGGTGTGCAACCCTGAGCAGATGCTCCATGCATAATCCAGTTCGTGTCACCAGGTCCATCAAAAGCGACCGAACTTGTGTTCATTGAGTACCACCCTTGTGTCAGGCCTGGGGCAGAAAGCTCAATCATGTCTTCCATGCAATCGAACTCTGATTCCTACCTTCTGTTCCCTCCTCATCTGGAGTCCCATCCCCCACACATGCTCTGGTTCTTAGGTCTAATTCGGGCACCTCCAGTGGAGTCTCCAGTCCAAACCAGTCACCCGCTTTGGAGCCCTATTCCTCCACCAGTCCTCATGGAACAACCCAGTGTGTACACATTTCCTCATCACGCCATAGGCAGACACTAGAACTCCACTACTACTAGATTGGAAACACCTTGCGAGCACAAGCCAGTTTTGTCCCCGGAACTGTAACCTCTTAGAGTTCAAAGGGAATCCCTGCCTGCTAGCATGACCAATGCATTCTGGCTTGCTGAGACTTTTCCTGGTCTTAACACTGAAGGTAACATGTCCAGAAAACAAAACAAAAAAACCTGGTTTTGGCAAAAACATTGGGCACTTTACTGGGTAATTATTTCTTGATTGGTTGGATTATTTTATACGGTAAAATCCCTCCTAGCTCGTCCCCATTGTTAGCTATATACTGGTAAAACAATAACTGTTGTATTAACATGGCTTTCTCTACTGAAGTGTTTGTATGATCCTCAGACCAACTCTGAAAGTAGGAACAGGTAAGGATTATTAGTCTAGTTGAGGAAACTGAGGGTGAGGAAAATTTTGTGAATTTTTCTAAGTGAATGCCTAAAACCTATCTTTCAAGGATTTTTTCTTTAAGATTTCCTTTCCTTTCCTTTCCCTCCTTCCCTTTCCTTTCCTCT
>NC_081561.1:61089313-61188843 GCF_022355385.1 Mustela nigripes
TCTTCTCTTCTCTTCTCTTCTCTTCTCTTCTCTTCTCTTCTCTTCTCTTCTCTTGTCTCTCTTCTCCTTTCTTTTCTTGTAGGCTTTACACCCAGTGTGGAGCTTGTTCTACCAACTGAGACAGCCAGGCACCCCAAGACAACTCTTTAAAGGAATCCCCACACCCAACATGGGGCTTGAATTTACAACTCCAAGATCAAGAGTCGAATACTCTACTGACTAAGCCAGTCTCTTTTAGATCTTTTGGCTTCTAATCAGGGCTCCCTGGAATTTGAAAACCACTATAGAGTTTCAACTTCCCATATCTTTCAACATCTAAAATAATTGCACAGGATTTTTGTGAAAACAAAACAAAATAAAACAAAACAAAAAAACACACGAACTGTACTTTGATGTTCCCAAAGGACCTGCATAAGTGGAATATGGAATATTGTCTTTCTAAATTGAACAATTCAATATTGCAAAGATAGGCTCCTCAAAATTATTTAATACATTGAATGCAGTTTTAACTTAAAATTTCAGGGGATGGCTGGTGTCTCAGTAGGTTGAGCACCCTAATCTCAATTTTGGTTATAGTCAGGATCTCAGGGTCATGATCTCAGTGTTGTGAGATTGAGACCCACATTGGACTCCCCATTCAGTGGGAAATCTGCTGGAGATTCTCTCTCTCCATTTCTCTCTGTCCCTCCCACCCCGCCTCTCAAAATAAATAAATAAATCTTTAAAAGATTTCAGTAAATTTTTTTTTTTGAACAAGGCAAAAGTGATCCCAAGTTCATCTGCTAGAATACTTCCTGAATAAAAGTGTGAGAAATTTTTGAAAAAGAACAATTATGAATGAAGTGTTGTGTTACTAGCTACTAGTTATTAAAAGTTATTAAACCTTAGGGGCGCCTGGGTGGTTCAGTGGTTAAAGCCTCTGCCTTTGGTCAGGTCATGATCTCAGAATCCTGGGATCTAGCCCCACATCAGGCTCTCTGCTCAGCAGGAGGCCTGCTTCCCCCCCCACCCCTTCTCTCTGCCTGCCTCTCTGCCTACTTGTGATCTCTCTCTCTTTGTCAAATAAATAAATAAATGAAATCTTAAAAAAAAAAGTTATTAAAACTTGGTACTTTGGGGGCATCTGGGTGGCTCTGTTGATTAAGCATCGGACTCTTAATCTCAGCTTGGGTCTTGATCTCGGGGTCATGAGTTTGAGGCCCAAGTTGGTGTCCACACTCAGCATGGAGCCGACTTAAAAATAAAAATAGGGGCCCCTGGGTGGCTTAGTCAGTTAAGCGCCCAACTCTTAGTTTTGGCTCACGTCATGATCTCAGAGTCATGAGATTGAGCCCCACAGGGAACTCTGCACTCAGTGAGGAGTCTGCTTGAGAGTCTATCCCCCTCACTCTCCCTTCCTCCCTCTGCCTTCATGCTCTCTCTTTAATAAATAAATAAATCTTTAAAAATAAAATAAAATAATAATAAACTTTGGTATTTTAAGCAGTGAGGTATTGGCATAGAATTATTCAACCAATGAAACAAAATGAAAAGCCCAGGAAATATACCAAAATTTGGTATATGATAAACATAATACAGGTGGTTCAGGTCAATTGGGAAAGGATGGTTTACTTTGTAAATGATGTTGGGAGAATAGACTGATCATTTGAACACACTTTTTTTTTTAAAGATTTTATTTATTTATTTATTTGACAGACAGAGATCACAAGTAGGCAGAGAGGCAGGCAGAGAGAGAGGGAGAAGCAGGCTCCCCGCTTAGCAGAGAGCCCGATGTGGGGCTTGATCCCATGACCCTGACATCATGACCCGAGCTGAAGGTAGAGGCCTACCCCACTGAGCCACCCAGGCACCCCATTATTTGAACACAACTTAAACTAGGTTCCTATCTCTCCAAAATACCAAAATAAATTTCAGATGGCTTACAACTTTTAACATTAAAAAAAAGTAAAACCACAGAAGAATTAGAAGAAGGATCAATGATTACATGGTTTTTGGGTGAAGAAAAACTTTCTAAATATAACGTGAAAGGCAGACACCATAAACGTAGAAACAGATAAAATCTGACTGCATGAAAAATCCATTTCAAAAAAGTACAGTAGAAATGACAATGCGGAAAAAACCTTTGTGGCATATATGATAATTTAAGAGAATTCTTACAAATCATTAAGAAAAGAATTAACATGCTAACAGAAAAATGGGAAAGTACATAATTTAATCACAGAAGTACAAATGACAACAAAATTGGGAAATGCTCTATCTTCTTAGTTAGCAAATGAGAGTAAATAATGACCCTGAAGATCTCCTCCTCCCTGTTTTTTAAAAAACTTAATCATACTGACAAAATAATTTTAAACAATAGTATCCTTTGTTGGGAGACTAAATTGGCAGCCCTTCTGTAAGGCCAGTTGTATTATAAATCAAAAGCCTTATCAACGTGCATCCATTCTGATTCAGCAATTGCTTATCTAGAAATATTTTCTAAAGGAATAACCAGAAGTATGTGTAAGTATCTCTTTATAATTATGTTCATGGAAATTGTATTGTATTTTAAAGGGAGAAAAAACTTAAATGTCTATTTCTAGGGAATTGGTTGCACAAATGCCAGTGTTTTATACTATTCAGTAAAATAGGAGGTAGATATAGAAGGTACTACACAGCTGATATTGTAGAAGAATATTCAATGACATGATAAATATTCATGACAATGTGTATTGCAGAGTGAAAAATGCATCTTACTGGGTTGTATTCACAATATGGTCCCATGTTTACACACACACACAGCATGAATTGTACATTACAAAATATTTTTTTCCTTTTCTTTTTTTGCATTTCCACAGAATGTATTTGTTGGTTTTCCCATAAGAAAAATTAATAATTACTATTTATTGTTACTAAAGAGAATGTAACAAATCCTGGACCAATGGTTTTCTGGGGGCATGGAATTACAGGGTTGTTCATGTCCTACAAGATACACTTGTGTTATGATTGACCTATGCTTATCAAATCTGGTCATTTTTATAGTAAAAAAGAAACAATTTTAAAAACAAAGAAAGAGTTAGAGAACAGAGAAGTTCATGTTCTTTAATTCAACAATATCACTTTTAAATATGCTCTTAACCCTGAGGTGCCTGGGTGGGGCAGTCAGCTAAGCATCTGACTCTCACTCTCGCAGTGATCTCAGGGTGGTGAGATCGAGCCCTGGCAGGGCTTTGCGCTCAGCTCAGACTTGGCTTAAGACTTCCACTCCCTCTGCCCTGTCCCCCTACACATGCATGTGCTCTGTCTCTCTCAAATAAATAAATAAATAAATCTTAAAACAGAAATGCTCTTCACCCTGAAAATGAACAAATACTTATGCAGAGATTGCTCACACCAACAGTATGTACAACAGAAAAAAAAACAAACAAAAAACCTGATAGCAAACATATAAGCACCATCTAAATGTTCGACAACAGGGAGCTAGATAAATAAACTGTGATATGGGTCCATTAGGTGGACTGATAGTCCTGGAGTGAAGTCAGTTAGATTCAAATCTTCTACACTTACCTGCTGTGTGACCTTGTACAAGGTCATCAGTAAAGTGGGGATAGCAATAATTACCTGCCTTGTAGGATAGTTATGAGGATGTTTCTCTGTTAGGGTGCACAGGGAAAACCAATGACACACTGAAATTAGGTAATTTGAGGAGAATTTAACAAAGGGACTCTTTATAGAGGTGGGGGCAGGGTGTCGGGCAAAAAATGACAGTGCAGTACCCTGGGCTAGTAAAGTATGCAGTCATAGGAAGCAGTTGGGCAGTGATTGGAACCTGGTGAGAGAGAAAGTGAAGGGGAGAGAGAGGGAGAGGGAGAAAGAGGTCAATCTAGGAGGAGCTGTGCTTTTTGAAGAAAGCCCACAGAGCCTTCATAAGTACCTTGACCTCACTCTCTAGGGTCCTTCTGAGACACCTGTGATGAGTCTGCCATTTCTGCTGTAGGGCTATATACAAACAACTCCAAATTTCAGTGGCTACCAACTGCAAACATTTGTTTTTCTCATTCCCAGGTTGAGGGGTGGCTCTGCTTCAGGTTTTGGATTGGTTGGGTTCTGGTCAGCTTTGAAGGCCTTTTATTTTGGGGCCAGAACTCAAGAGGACAAACCAGACAGACAAGTCCATTTCAGGCCTCTGATTGCCCCCAGTCTACAACCATCCCATTGGCCAAAGCATGTCACATGACTGAGCCCAAGATCAACAGAGTAGAAATATTTATGTTCCGTGTATTCTACAAGAAGGCACATTGACATGGTAAATGCTAACACAGGAAGAGAGGCAGGGAGTGGAGTTGGGAATGACAATCCAGTCTACCACAATTTGTCACTGGCCAAACCCAAGGGAAGTGAGATGGTACAGAAGCTTGTTGACCTACGCAAGTTGGCCTTCTGGGGCACAGAGCAGGGTGGAAGAAGGTAGAGGTGACTGGAGAGGCAAACGAAGGTATCTGTGCAGCATTATATGAGTTAATATTTTTAATGAGTTTAGGATAGTGACTAGTATGTAGAAAATACTGTAGGGGGTGCCTAGTTGGCTGAGGTGACTCTTGATTTTGACTCAGATCATGATCTCAGGGTTATGAGATCGAGTCCTGTGTCTGGCTCTGAGCTCAGCAATGTCTTTTAAGATTTTCTCCCTGTCCCTCTTGCCCCTCTGTCACTGTGCACTCTCTGTCTCTCTCAACAAAACAAAACAAAACAAACAAACAAACAAAAACAAACTAAGAAAGTACTGTTCAAAGGCTGCCTTTGGCTCAGGTCATGATCCCAGGGTCTTGGGATCAAGCCCCACCTCAGGATTTCTGCTCAGCGGGGAGCCTGCTTCTCTCTCTCCCTCTGCCCCTGCTGCTCCCCCAGCTTATGCTTTCTTTCTCATTCTGTGAACTAACTAACTAACTAAATAAATAAATAAATAAAATCTTTTTTAAAAAAAGGAAATGCTGTACAGTTAACCTTGAACAACATGGGGTTAAACTACATGAGTCCATTTATACAGATTTTTTTGTTTTGATAAGTACTGTACTGTAAATGTACTTTCTCTTCCATATGAGTTTCCTAATAATATTTTCTTTTCTCTAGCTTATTTTATTGTAAGAACAGATATAACATACAACATATGTGTTGTTTATGTTATTAGTAAGTCTTCCTGTCAACAGTAGGCTATTAGTAGTCAAGTTTTGAGGGAGTCACAAGTTATATGTGGATTTTCAACTGCATGGGAGAGTTGGTGCCCCTAACCACCATGTTTGGGGCGCTTGTGTGGGCCAGTGGGTTAAAACCTCTGCCTTCAGCTTGGGTCATGATCCCAGGGTTCTGGGATTGAGCCCCACATCGGGTTCTCTGTTCAGTAGGGAGCCTGATTCCCCTGATTCTCTCTCTGCCTACTTGTGATCTCTCTCTCTCTCTGTCAAATAAATAAATAAATAACCTTAAAAAAAATTTTTTTTTTAATTTAAAAATTTAACCACCATGTTTTTCAAGGGTAAACTGTGTAAGTGTTTGTTAAATGAAATAATAAAATATGGCACAATTGAGAATGATGTTTTTAAGAAATTTAAATATAATTAAGTTCATAATTAATTGTTAAGTGAAGGAGGTTACAAAACAGACGTACATTATAATATTTAAAAACACAATGTACCTAGAAGAAAGACTGGAAATAAACTTATAAAAATATTAATATTGTTGCTAGAAGGTAGAATCATGGGGAATTGTTTCACTTATGTGCTATGTGTTCAGAAATAAGTTGCCATATACTGTCTCATAGGATGTGCACTGTACAACTCCAGAGGACTCCATTTGTCCCTCTTCACACCTCTGGCTCATACAACCTCCTTTATTGCCTCTAGCTTCTAAAATGTATGTGTATTACTCTTGTGTAATCAAATAAACAAACAAACGCAGTTTTAATAAATGGCAACCTTGCTTTTTCTCCCTAGAACATTTAAAAGACAACTGATATTGACCTAGTTCAGCATTTTTACTAGAATGGGAGAGAAATTATCCTGGTCCTCCAAAATGATTGTTACAAGGGACACTCATCAATGCTTGAGACAAGTGGGGCATTCAGTCACTGCTGCAAAACTGAAAGGTTCTTCATAAGAAAAAGAAACATATTTGGTCCAAGGGTATTATTAAAATAATAAAATATAATAATTCATAATAAAATAATAACAAACCACGAAATGTATTTTAGTCGCTGAAGAAATCCTGAACTGTTGGATCAGAAATGAGGAATATAAGAATGGAAACTTCATATTAAATCCACCGTGGGGAAGATTTAAAGTAAATGAAGTCTTCTTTCCCCAGGGCCAGGACAAATAGAGCCTGCTTTTTTTTGTTTGTTTGTTTGGTTTTGGTTTTGGGGTTTTTTGAGAACCTGGTTCTTAATGGCATCGAGACCAATCCGGCACTTCCTGGTCTTCATACTTCTTGTTATATGAGAAGATAAACACCTTTACTGTTTCAGTTACTGTAGTTGGATATTCTACTACTCAAAGCCAAATATATACGTATATATGTGTATATATTTGTGCCTTTTGTGTATATATTTATGCCTTTTGAAGCCCTTTCTTCCCTAGATAGAGTTAAAAATCCCCTCCTCTCTGTGTCCACAACCCCTTGTGTGTTACCTCTATGCCAGTCGTAGATGTGACCTGTTTGTGAGATCATCCCAAGAATTCGTGGTTTCTCTTTCATTTTGTAACCTCAGTATCCTTCCTGATAAACAACACAGAAACATTTGTTTAGTAGGTATGAGGATTCTATATATTCACTGTTCTGGGCAGTGTGGAAGACACTCTTTTCTTTTTTTTTTTATTATTTTTAAAGATTTTATTTATTTGACTGAGAGAGAGACACAGAGAGAGAGGGAACAGAAGCAGGGGGAGTGGAAGAGGGAGGAGCAGGCTTTCCACCAAGCAGGGAGCGCAGTGTGGGGCTCTATCCCAGGGTTTGATCCCAGGCTAGATCCCAGGATGCTGGGATCATGACCTGAGCTGAAGGCAGACGCTTAACGGCTGAGCCACCCAGGCGCCTTGGAGGACACTCTTTCTTGAGAGCACAGAGAAGTGGTGTACCCAGCCAGCATACATACACACCTGAGTAATCTCAGCCTGGGTGAGGCTCTTGGTAAAAAGGCTGAGTCAGAAATAGTCTCATGAACTCTTGCCTCAAGCCCTGAGACCCTGGCGGTGCACTCCAGAACACCGGTGAATGGAAACAAAAGTCACCCTAAATGCAGGGGGACAACGGAACAGTACGTCTCTTCTCCTATTTGAATTTTTAGGATTATATATAAATTTTACATGTGTTTAACTTTATATATATTTTTATATTTAAATTTTATAGATGTTTAAATTTTATTTTTTTAAAATAATTTGTATTTATTTGAGAGAGGGAGAGAGACCACAGGCTAGCAGAGTAGCAGGTAGAGGGAGAGGGAGAGGGAGAAGCAGGCTCCCTGCTGAGCAAGGATCCCAATGTGGGGTTTGATCCCAGGACACTGGGTTCACACCCAAGCCGAAGGCAGTCGCTTAACCAACTGAGCCACCGAGGTGCCCCTAAACTTTATTTTTAAGGGATCATTAAAATGCTGGTTTTTGGGTGCCTTCTGCCTTCAGCTCAGGACATGACCTGAGGATCCTGGCATTGAGCCCACATGGGGCTCCCTGCTCAGCAGGGAGTCTGCTTCTCTCACTCTCTCTGCCCATCCTCCCTGCTTGTGTTCTCTCTCTCAAGTAAATAATAACATCTTAAAAAAATAAAATAAAATGCTGGTTTCATTACCAAACTCGGTTGTGAAGTCAAATGGTCTTGGCAATACTGTCCTGTTTTGGACTACTCCAAAACACCATTGTCCACCCCTGCAAGGAGAGAGGTGATCTTATTTGGTTTATCATATGGCTGGGGGAAGAGACCAGAACACACCTGGACTCCACAGAGCAGGTTGCCAACCACTGGCCCAGGCAAAAGTGAATTCAGAAAGCCAGCCAACCAGGCAAGCATGTAGAGCAGTCCCCCTTATCCACAGTGTCAATGCCGGTGGTTTCTAGTATGTGAGGTCAAGTGTGATCTGGAAGCAGGTGATCCTCCTTCTGATGTTCAGTAGCTTAAGGCTGCATCACAATCCTTCATGCACTTATGGCACTCTGTTCATTTCATCTCATACGTAGGCATTTTATCTTCTCAAGTCATCACAAGAAGAAAGGTCAGGACAGTACAATAAGATATTTGGAGAGAGAGAGCACATTCACGTAACTTTTACTACTATCATTGTCCTATTCCATTATTTGTTATTGCTAATCTCTTACCGTGCCTAATTTATAAATGAAACTTTATCATAAGTATGTACGTGTAGAAGAAACCCAGTACCTATAGGGTTTAGTACTATCCACAATTTCAGGCATCCACTGGGGGTTTCCCACAGAGAAGGGGGAGACCACTCTATAAAGTCGTGAACTTCTTTAGTGCTAATCTGCTTTTCTGCATTCTTTATAATCTCTCTCACTTTTCTTCCCTGCTTTGGATCATTGGGAGGCCAGAAGATAGAAACACTTTCTCCCCATCTTGGTTTGGTTTTTGTCTTACAGCATGAAGAACACAGCCTTTGAACCAGCTGAGGAATGTGGGCTGCAAAGCGTGTACTGTTTCGTGTTTGCTAGCATCATGATTCCACACCTTCTACACAAAATCTCAATGCAGTGGCTGGAATCCTCACTAGCAAAAATATGCAGAAAGCTGAATCTGAAAATTTGGGCTCCAAGCTATCTAAAAGTAACCAGTCTAGAGAGCTATTTTCAGAGTTCAAATGTCTCAATGGGCAATTCTTATCAATGAATTTGAAAGGCATTAATGGCAGAGAACAGGTTTATTTGTCAGGCCACCCAAACCTCATTTGCTGTTTAGCAGCTACTTTCGCTGTCTTACCTCGAAGGGGGGTGTTCTACGGGAATGTTAAACCAGGTGGCAGGTCTTCTCAGGGAACAGGGCTTTATCTGGTACCCCTAAATCATGGTGTCTAGGAAGTGCCTACTTGATTCTCCCACACATGAGGCTGATGGCTTGTAAGAATGTGGTGGAGAGGGGGAAGCTTTCCAGGTTTAATTCAGAAAGACCAAAACACAGGTGGCCTCAAAGCAGGGACCCTTCGAGCCCCACCACGTCAGGATACACTTCACCAGTTTGGGTAGAAACAGGAAGTAGGTAAGGGCAACACAGAACCCACTGAAGTGACCCAGACACCATTTCTGGGTTCTGTAGGGTAAGTTGACCTCATCAGGCTGCAACCAACTAGTCTGAGACTCAGCCTCTCCTTCCAGCCTCCTCAGCCCTAGCACGGCCTGGGCCCCATGGCCTGCCTGTCCCCCGCCCCCGCAGCCACAGTCCCTGCATTACTAATCCTGGCCACTTGTCAAATAAACAATCTCCTGGATTCTTAGGGGCCTGGGGGAGAGTGTGGATGACTCAGTGTGGCCCAACCCACCATCAGAGAAGAAGCTCAGAGCAAATGATTTGGGGCAGTGAGTTAGTAATGCCAGCTTCATTCGAGAGCATTCTGTGGAAGGTACAGCAGTGACTAGCACTTGCAGACCTCTTAAGACTAATTTCTGTGCCATGAAAGAAAGGGGAAGTTAGAATAAATAGACTGAGATTCGGATGATTTATTTTTCAGTTTAGACTTGTGTGATTCATTCATTCTTGGGACATATATTCTCATCTATCTGCCTTTGGGGATCAGCACTGAAAGAGGAGTGAGTCATCCCTTGGCTACGCCTTTTCTGTCTTTAATCCCTTAATGTATAGGAGAATTAGGCAAGAAGATTAAGCAAGGTTAAACAAGATTCATTAATGAATTATTAAAAATTAAGCTCTAGTTTAAAACAACACAAGGGGAGATGTGTACAACCATATAAGGGACACAAAAACTCTTTGGTCAAACACAAGAGATGTTATCCATTTACTTCCTTTTTTTTTTTTTTTTAAGATTTTATTTATTTATTTGACAGAGAGAGAGAGAGAGAGCGTGAGAGAGCACAAGCAGGCAGCGCGGCAGGCGGAGGGAGAGAGAGAAGCAGGCTCTCTGCTGAGCAGAGAGCCTAACTTGGGGCTCGATCCCAGGACCTGGGATCATGACCTGAGCCGAAGGCAGAGGCTTAACCCACTGAACCACCCAGGTGCCCCATCCATTTACTTCTTGAGAAAAGTCAATCATTAACAATAATAATATGCTCAGACCACATTACAGTGTTTTTTCATCCATGCAGAGGCCCTACTGGACCTCTCCTGAGAGAGGATAGACTTTAGAAGAGTAGCTCTCTTTAGTCCTGAGATGGGTTACTTGTTATTTCTCCCCATCTGCCATAGGACTAGGTCTCCTTATTCAGTGGGCACTCAGAGTTTCCAACCCCTAAACCATCAAATAAATGCTCATAGGTTCATAAGCCTCTAGATAATACTCAGGCCAGGGCTTGAGTGAGAAACCCCAAAATTTGCAAATTTCCCTTCCTTCTTTTTAATGACAGACTTGGCTTCCAAGTTCAGCTTCTCAATCTATTTGTGCCTTTCTAGTCTCTACGTGGGAGAATAGAGAGTGAAGATCCAGGGGAAATTCTGGAAAGAATAAAATTAGGTTTTCCTCAGAGAACTTCTCAAAAATTATTTAGATTGTAGAAAGATGACTGAAATGTTAAAGGTAAGATGGTTATGTGTTGCTTATTACATTTTATTTCTTCCAAGATAGTTCTTAAAACAACAACATGGGAAATTTTCCATAGGGTCAGCTCAGTCCCAAAAGATTATACTCCTGGACATCAAAGGTAGACTGAGCCTCTCAAAGACACAGTCCATGTTTGCCTTTGGAGCTGCTCTAGTTTTCACGAAGAGGAGTTGCTGCCTTTTCTTTGTTGATTTCTTGCTGTTGTGTTTAGTCTAGAGCCAAGGCTTGGAACTCCCTAGAAGAACCATGAATGAGCAACTGAGGGTTTGTAAACCCATAAACTTGTTTATGTTTAGTAACATTTTCATCATACGAACACAGGTTGGGGGAATATGGAGGTTCCACTGCTCTCAGATCCTTAGAGGAGTCTGTGACTTTGGAAGTAAAGGCAACTGGTCCAAGGCTGGAGCACTTGCATGCTTTCTGGATCAGCTGAAGGACCCACACCTTAAATATAGATAATACTCTCATCCCTATTGTACAGTTGAGAAAACATGCTGACAGAGTTTAAATGACCCATCCAAGAGTCATATGGCTGGCAAATGGTGAATCCACGTTATAAAGCCAGATCAATATGACTTCAGAAATGGAACATTTCATTAGTGGGCAATGCTTTGGCTACTTTGAACAAGTTTAAAATAATAAGATCTGGAATTTGCAGTATCCATGACAGGGGACCCAGCTCTGTAGCAAGCCTTCTGGGGATGGGAGCTTCCTACTTCATCAGGAATCAGCAACATGGTTGGACTTGATGAGTGCATTTAAAATAATAAATCTCAAATTACCTTAGGATCAGATGCTGGCAAGATGCCTTCAAATGTTGTAAAATGTAGAACATCTTCAGGTGTGTTGTCTAGGACTGGGGTTTGAATTTCTGCAGCATGGAGCCTCTATTTCCCTTTAACATGAGCCCATGGGGAAATACAAGCATGCCCATCCAGAAATAACCTAACATGTGGAATGGTGGGTAGGGCAATCTTCCAAAAGCATCAGAAGAAGGTGTGTTTTGACAATGGGAATGACTGACTGTTTCCATATAATTTTTCTGAGCTGCCATGGGGGTCTTTTTTCTCAAGATTCTTTTGTAAGAATGATCCTTTTTGAATCTCCTTGACACATGAGAGAACAAGAAATCTGGAAGGTGGGGGAAAATATTTTCTTAGAGTTTCTTACAAAACCAAGTTCTTCCTTACTTTCCAAAAGGTACTGAATGATAGATGCCAGAAATGCCTTAACCATTGAAAGCATGAACAGTAATGTTAGTAAATTAGAACAATTGTTGATATTATTACCTGAGTGAGCTATTCGTTTTGCAGTAGCCAGACTACAAAGATGGTCCCCCAGGATCTGCCCCATATAGGACTCATGTCTGGGGGTCTAGATTGGCCCAGATTCCCTTCAATCAATACAATATGGTGGAAGCTTTGCCAGTTCTAGGCCTAAGCTTTAGAAAGGTCTCAAAGTCCAGCCTGCCAGCTATCTCCAAGAAAGTATCAGACATGATGATGTGCTATCTTGGCTGGTCCTGTGCAGTAGAGCCCCCACCCCCACCCCGCCACCGTGACTGTGGTATCAGCTGATAACACACATAGCAGAAGAATCACCCAGCTGAGCCTCATCAACCTACAAAATCATGAAAGCTAATAAAATGGTTGTTATTTTAAGCCCCTGAGTTGTGGGGTGGTTTGTCACATAGCAATAGGTAACCAAACACCTTCCATTTTCATATATCAAACCTGGTTATTTATATGGATACACAAGGTTAATAACAATGCATTTTATAGCAAGGTAATTTAAAAAACACTTGATATTTGGACCACAGTGAGATGGCACTTTTCATCTATCATTATGATAACAATTATCAAAGACAGATGGTAGCAAGTGTTGACAGTTACGTGGAGAAATCGAAACCCTTAAACACCTTTGGTGGGATGCAAAATAGTGCAGCTGCTTTGGAAGGCTATCTGGCAGTTTCCTCATAGAGTTCGCATGTGATCCAGCAATTCCATTACCATATACCCAGGGGAAATGGAAAATGTATGTTCCCACAAAAACTTGTACAGAACCATTCATAGCAACATTATTCATAATAGCTGAAAATCAGAAACAACCCAAATGTCCATCATGTGACAAATGGATAAATCACATGATCCATATATGTGAATATTATTTGGTGATAGAAAGGCATGAAGTACTGACACAGGCTACAACGTGAATGAAACTTGAAAACGTTATATTGGGGCTCCTGGGTGGCTCAGTGGGTTAAAGTTTCTGCCATTCGCTCAGGTCATGATCCTAGGGTCCTAGGATTGAGCCCCATGTCAGGCTTTCTGCTCAGCAGTGGGCCTGTTTCCCCCTCTCTTGCTGCTTGCCTCTCTGCCTACTTGTGATCTCTGTCTGTCAAATAAATAAAAAATCTTAAAAAAAAAAAAGGAGTCTTAAAAAAAAAAGAATTGTAATGAAAAATGAAATGTTATGTTAGGGGTCCCTGGGCTGGCACAGTATGTAGAATGTGTGACTCTTGATCTTGGGGTTGTGAGTTTGAGCCTTATGTTGGGTGCAGAGATTAGTTTAAAAATATTTTTAAATGAAAATTAATTTAAAAAAATATTATGTTAAATGAAAGAAGCCAGTCACAGAGAACATATATTGTATAATTCTATTTATATGAAATGTCCAGAATAGGCAAATCTATAGAGGCCGAGAGAAGATTAGGGTCACCTAGGCTGAGAACAATGAAAAACGACCATCAGTGGGTAAAGAATTTGTTTTGGGGTTAATGAAAATATTCTAAAATTGATTGCTTGAAGATTTCAAACTGTGGATACACAAACATTGAATTATACACTTGGGTGAACTGTATGGCATGAATTATATCTCAATAAAGGTGTTTTAAAAATTTTTTATTATGATTTTATTTTTAAGAAATCCCTACACTGGGGTGCCTGGGTGGCTCAGTGGGTTAAACCTCTGCCTTTGGCTCGGGTCGTGATCTCAGGGTCCTCGGAGATCGAACCCCACATCGGGCTCTCTGCTCGGCAGGGAGCCTGCTTCTTCCTCTCTCTCTCTGCCTGCCTCTCTGCATACTTGTGATCTCTCTCTGTCAAATAAATAAATAAAATCTTAAAAAAAAAAATCCCTACACACAGTACAAGTCTCAAACTGATGACCCTGAGATCAAGAGTCACACACTTAGGGCACCTGGGTAACTCAATTGGTTAATTGTCTGTCTTTGGCTCAGGTCATGATCCCAGGGTCCTGGGATCGAGCCCCACATCAGGCTCTGCTCAGCAAGGAGCCTGCTCCTCCCTCTCCCTCTGCCTGCCATTCCCCTGCTTGTGCTTGCTCACTTGCTCTCTCTTTCCCTCTCAATAAAAAAAGAAAGAGAGTCACACACTCTACTGACTGAGCCAGCCAGGCACCCCAAAATTGTTTTTTTTTTTTAATTCAAAATTCTATGAGACTGATGTCTATTTTGTTTTGACTATTTGGGGCACCAGACTCTTGCCTATCACCAGATAAGAGAAATCAACCCAGATAGCTAACAACAATAGCTAACTTTAATGGGCTTTTTGATGGAGGAGTTTATAGGACTAAATGTGAAATGAGAATTAAATGTCAGTTTATCATACAGTTAATAGAGTGTAATATTACAGTTAATATTATTATATTCCTCTTACCAGTAAGGTGAAGATCAGTATGGAGACTTGATCTGAGTTCTTACGTTCTCTGAATATGAAGTTTAAACCACCACTTAGGATCTGCTGTGTTCTGATTATGAAGTGATAGTAGCTTGTCGACATGGAGAGAGGGGAGAGGGAAGTATTGTCCCCTCTTCAATTTCCCAGAAAACAAAACAGTGTTCATAACTTTTATTTCCAAGGTACAGTTTGACTCTCCTACAGCAGCATAACAGCACATTTTTCATTATCTAATGGTTACTCCATAGTTGACTTTCCCAGAAGTTTCAATGGTTTTGAAAAAAGTATATATGCAGGGTGCCTGGGTGGAGTGATCGCTCGAGCATCAGACTCTTGGTTTTGGCTCAGGTCGTGATCTCAGGGTGGTGAGATTGAGCCCCACAATGAATACTGTGCTGAACGCAGAGTTTGCTAAAACTTCTCTCTCTCCCTCTGCCCCTCCCTGCTCTCTCTCTAAAATAAATAAATAAATAAATAAATAAATAAGTCTTTTTTAAAAAGTATATTCCATTTGTTGTTAGGTGCAGTTTTATATATATCCACTAATTCAAGCTTGCTAATTATGCATTTATGTGCTCTATGACTTTACAAATGTTTTAGTTATTTAGAATTAAAATAATAAATGTTTATTTATTGATAAACTATGTCAGACCCCATGCTAGGCTCTGAGGGGTCGATCCTGAATTCTGTTCTTTGGGGACCTCATAATAGATGACAAATGTCTCAATCCATGAGGATATATGACCTGCAATGGCAGTTTATTTTTACTTTGAATTTATGTTTTTAATTATATTTTGTTATTATTTAACTAATTTATTTTCTAAAGATTTTATTTATTTACTTGATAGAGTAAGAAAAGGAGAGGGAGAGCACAAGTCAGAGGAGTGCCAGAGGGAGAGGGAGAAGCAGACTCCCCAGTGAGCAGGGAGCAGGATACGGGAATTCGATCCCACAACTGCGGGATCATGACCTGACCCAAAGACAGATGCGTAACCAAGGCACCTAGGCAGCCCATTTTGTTATTGTTTTAATGTAAAGCTCTGCCTTTCTATCTAGCAGAATTTGATAAAGCAAATCTCTCACCATGGTCATGAAGTCATCAAATACTCCTTTAGGTCTGTCAATTTTTGTTTCATATACTTCAAGTCTCTATGTTTAGGTGCATGGCTGTTCAGGATTTTTATAACTTTCTAATGAACTCCCTTTTATTTCCTGCTGTGGCCAATCGGCTGCTCACACCAACCAGTGAAATCTGTCCCAGACATTGTAGTTTTTATCTCTAAAAGTTTCAATTTGGGTCTTTTTTGTATCTCTCATGTCTCTTCTTAACATGCTCAATCTTTCCTCCACCTTCTTGAACTTATGGAATATAGTTACAGTAACTTAGCGTCCTTATCTATTAATTCTATCCTCTGTGCTGTTTCTGGATGATGTGTTTCTATTAATTGAGTTTTCTCCTCTGAAATAAGGATTGCCACCTAGCTTTTTTTTTTTTTTTTTTAGATGTCCATTAGCCTGGCAAATTGTTTTCCACCCCTTTGCTTTAAATCTGGAGGTATCTTTGGGTCTAAAATGAGCTTCTTGCAGACAGCATATTGATGGGTCTTATTTTTTTTTAATCCATTCTGGTACTCTGTGTCTTTTGATTGGGACATTTAGCCCATTTACATTCAGGGTAACATTGAAAGATAGGAGTTTAGTGCCATTGTAATGCCTGTAAGGTGACTGTTACTGTATATTGTCTCTGCTCCTTTCTGGTCTGTTATTTTTAGGCTTTTTCTTTGCTTAGAGGACCCTTTTCAATATTTCCTGTAGGGCTGGTTTGGTGATTGCGAATTCTTTTAGATTTTGTTTGTCCTGGAAGCTATTCATCTCTCCTTCTATTTTCAATGACAGCTTAGGTGGATATAGTATTTTTGGCTGCATATTTTTCTCAGTTAGTGCTCTGAATATATCATGCCAGTCCTTTCTGGCCTGCCAGGTCTCTGTGGATAGGTCTGTTGCCAATCTAATATTTCTACCAAGTTACAGACTTCTTGTCCTGAGTTGCTTTCAGGATTTTTTCTTTATCACTGAGACTTATAAATTTTATTATTAGATGATGGGGTATGGACCTATTTTTATTGATTTTGAGGGGTTTCTCTGTGCCTCCTGGATTTTGATGCTTGTTCCCTTGGCCAAATTAGGGAACTTCTCTGCTATAATTTGCTCCAATATACTTTCTGCGCCCCCCCTTTCTTCTTCTTTTGGGATTCCAATTATTCTAATATTGTTTCATCTTATGGTATTACTTATCTCTTGAATTTTCCCCTTGTGATTTAATAGCTGTTTTTCTCGGCATATTTATTCTCCATCATTTGGTCTTCTATATCACTAGTTCTCTCTTCTGCCTCTTTTATGCTAGCAGTAAGAGACTCCATTTTTTATTGCACTCTTTAATAGCTTTTAAAAATTTCTTCTTGGTTAGATTTTAGTTCTTTTATTTCTCCAGAAAGGGATTCTCTAGTATCTTCCATGCTTTTTTCAAGCCCAGCTAGCACCTTGATAATCATCATTCTGAACTCTAGTTCTGGCTTCTTACTAATGATTATATATAACTGGTGAATAGAACAGAGCCACACATTTGATTTTGGGTGTACCTGCCTGTTAGAAGAAACTGCCTCCCAAATTTTAAAGAATGAAAAACTTATATATACACAAAAATAAGTGTAAACACGATGAAGGATAGAATATGACTGTAAGGATGAAAAATTTTAAAAAAGATTCTAAAAAAGGAATTGATAAGATAGGAAGTTGAAAAAAAAAAAGGAGGAAAGAATGTGGTCAGGCTGGAGACTGGAACAAAACCCTGTGCTAAATTCAGGATATGTTTTGATCTGTTAGAAGAAACTGTATCCCAAAATTTTAAAGAAAGAAAAACCTATATGTACAAAAAATAAGGTTAAATGCACTGAAGAGATAGAATATGACTATAACAATGAAAATTTAAAAAGATTTTTTAAAAAGATTTTATTTATTTACTTGACAGACAGAGGTCACAAGTAGGCAGAGAGGCAGGCAGAGAGAGAGAGGGGAAGCAGGTTCCCCGCAGAGCAGAGAGCCCGAAGTGGGGTTTGATCCCAGGACCCTGGGATTATGACCTGAGCCAAAGGCAGAGGCTTTAACCCACTGAGCCACCCAGGCACCCCTAAAAAGATTTTTAAAAAAGATATTGATAAGATAAAATAGTTAAAAATGTTAAAATAGGAAAGAGGAAAAATTTTTAAAAATGGAATAAGAAAAAATAAAATTTAAAAAATTTAACTTCAAAAAACTAAAGAATCATGGGAAAAAAGCCATGAATTCTATATGTTCCATTCCCTAGCTCTGCAGTTCCTCAGTTCTCATTGATCGGTGAACTTGGTCTTGGCTGGATGTTCTTGCTGATCTTCTGGGTGAGGTGCCTGTTGCCATGATTCTCAAATGTCTTTGCCTGAGGTGGAATTGCACTGCCCTTTCCAGGGGCCAGGCTAAGTAATCTGCTTGGGTTCGCTCTTGGAGCTTTTGTTCCCTGAATGCTATCTTTTTTTTTTTTTTTAAGATTTTTATTTATTTATTTGACAGACAGAGATCACAAGTAGGCAGAGAGGCAGGCAGAGAGAGAGAGGAGGAAGCAGCTCCCTGCTTGAGCAGAGAGCCTGATGAGGGGCTTGATCCCAGGACTCTGAGATCATGACCTAAGTGGAAGGCGGAGGCTTTAACCCACTGAGCCACCCAGGCACCCCCCTGAACGCTTTCTGGAGAGTTCTGGAGGATGGGAATGAAAATGGTGGCCTCCCAATCTCCAGCCCAGAGGAGCCAAGAGCCTGGGGCCACACTCCTCAGTGTGCCCTCAGAGATAAGCAGTCAATCCCTCCTGTCTCCCTGGTCTCCAGTCCGTTCCCTGCGCACCCAGTCTGTGACCAAGAGTTTCTATCTCTGGCACATAACCCTGTTTGGAGTCTCCAACCTAGCTGATTCCTGTGGCATACTCCCGCATCACTCCTCCTGGTGGAGGAAGCTGAGTTTCCCCAGATCTGCCACTAGCAGGATCTCTGCTCAATGAGCAGTGGTCTGACTATGCTGCAGATCACAGTTTAAGGTAACCCTGAGCTGAGAGCTCACTGCTTGGTTCCATCTCTATAGCTGTCTTCCCTGATCCGATACCTGGGAGCTCTGCCACACTCAGACACCCCCGCTCTTTCTGTGGCCCCATGGGTCCTGAGACTACACTGTCCCCACGAGGGCTCCACTCCCCGCTTAGCCTCTGGAGCCGTGTTCCTCAGTGGAGCAGACTTCTAAAAGTTCCAATTTTGTGCTCCACTTCTCTACCACTTACCAGGAGCCAACCCCCACCCCGCCCGGTGGTCTATCTTCCCGTATATCATCTCAGATTCACTTCTCTGTGTGTCTTACCTTCCAGAACGTGGTCACTTTTCTGTTCCTAGAATTGCTGCTCTTCCATTCGATCTCCTGTTGAGTTTACAGTTGTTTAGAATGGTTGGACAACTATCTAGCTGATCTCCTTGGACCCAGTGATATTTAGGTCTCTACTCCTCCACCATCTTCTCATCCTTATTCCTCCCCCTCCACCCCAATTTTCTCCTCATTATGGATCATAGTTTCCTGCTTCTTTGCATGCTAGTTTTAAGTTTTGCTTAGTTTCCGGACATTGTATATTTTACCTTGTTAAATGCTAGATGTTTTGTGTTTCTGTAAATGTTCTTGAGCTTTGTTCTGGGACCCAGTTAAATTACAAGGAAACAGCTGATTCTCCTAAGGATTTTTTATTTTATTTATTTATTATTATTATTATTTTTAAAGATCTTATTAATTTATTTGACAGAGATCACAAGGAGGCAGAGACGCAGGCAGAGAGAGAGGAGGAAGCAGGCTCCCTGTGGAGCAGAGAGCCGGATGCGGGGCTCGATCCCAGGACCCTGGGATCATGACCTGAGCCAAAGGTAGAGGCTTAACCCACTGAGCCACCCAGGCGCCCCCTAAGGATTTTTTTTATTTTTTTTAAGATTTATTTATTTATTTGAGAGAGAGAGTGCAGGGGAAGGGCAGAGGCAGAGCAACAGAGAGAATCTCAAGCAGACTTCCCACTGAGCACTGAGCACAGAGCCCTGTGAAGGGCTTGATCTCACAATCCTGAGATCATGATTTATGCCAAAACTGAGAGGCAATGATTAATTGACTGTGCCACCCAGGTGTCACAGGATTTTTCATTTTTAAGCTTTGTTTGGTGAGACTCTTGTAGTCTTTAGTCTAGTGCTGTTTTCTCCCCACTATTGAGGCCGTGTCCTGATTACTCAATGCTGCATCAATTACAAGGTTTTCCACTTTGTCTTATGGGAACCCAACTATTCCTAGCCCTGTGTCATCTCCCTGGATGGTTCCCTCTTCTCCTTTTGGGTCACTTCTCTTCTGGTTTTTGGAAGTTTCCTTTCACTCATGTACTGAAGAGTACTCAGTTGAAGACTTAAGGGGGATCTTACATGCAGATCTCTGGAACTGTTTTTCTCTGTGTGCAATTCTCTTCTGTCCAATGCTATGCCTGCAAACCTGTAACAGCTTTATCTCCCTGCTTTGGACTCCCAGACTTGTCTCTTCACCTCAGGGAGACCACAGGTCTGCCTGGGTTCTCCCTGCCTATGCCATGTCCTGGGAACTCTCCAGGCTTTAAACTGGAACAATTATACAGCTTGCCAAATTTGTTTCCCCTCTCAGAGATCTATCCGTGCCATCTGATGTCCAAAGTGTGAAAAGCCTTTGTTTCCAGTAGTCTGCTCACTTCTTTAGTTGTTTCAGGCGAGAGGGTAAATCTGGGTCCTGTTACTCCATCTTTGCTGCAAGCTGAAGTTTAGTTAGTTTCTAGTAATGTTTTTTTTTGCCTGACATTGCTATTGCCACACCAGCTGTCTTTCCTGCGGCATTTGCCTTGTGTAGATGCTGCCATCTATTTACTTTGAACATTCTTATATCATTACATCTTTGATTTTTCTCTTTATTATTATATTATTATTGTTGGTATTTTATATCTTATTTATTTATTTGAGAGAGCGAAAGCACAAGCAGGGGGAGGAGGAGGCGTAAAGGGGGGGCAGGGGGAGAGGGAGAAGCAGACTCCCCAATGGGCAGGGAGCCTGACTAGGGCTCTGCTCTATCCCAGGTCCCTGAGATCATGATCTGAGCTGAAGTCAGACAGCTTAACTGACTGAACCACCCAAGTGCCCCTCAGATTTACCTCTTTATTTTTAAAAACATTTTATTTATTTGTTTGAGAGAGCGAGAGAGAGAGAGACCACAAGCAGGGCAGAGAGAGAGAGAGAAGCAGACTTCCCTACTGAGCAGGGAGCTGAACTCAGGCTTGATCCCAGAACTCTGGGATCATGAACTGAGTGGAAGGCAGGCACTTGGCACCCCCAGTGGGCCATGCAGTCACCCCCAGATTTATTGCTTTAAAAAGAACGTAACTGTTGGATTTCACATCCCGGTCTGAGAATTTTTGTCTTTTTTATTTTACTTTTTTGGAAATTTTCTCTTTTAACAGCTGGATTTAATTTTAAAAATTTGTTGAAAAAATTTTAAAAAGAGAAGTAAGTAAATACATAAATTTATTGGGACTAGTGATCTGTTTGGATTTATGTTGCTGTCCTCTTTTTGTGCATTTCCTTTTTCAAGCCTTTTCTTTTTCTAAATTGTTTTTATTATATTAATAAAAAGTTTTTCATATGGCCTCCCTTTCATTTCTATGCATTTGGAAATTATGTATTCTATTTTTTATTCTTTTAGAAGCGACACTTAGCATTTTAATATGTATTTTTGACATAATAAATTACAAAATTAATTGGTATTGTTATCTTCCTAAAAAATGCAAGGTCTTATAATGATTTAATACCTCCCCCCTTACATTTCATATTATAGGTGCCAAAAAATGTATTTCTGTCTTGTTTCTAAACCTCTCCACACAAATTAGTAATTTTTAATAGTGTTTGTTGGGGTTTAGGTTACCAATCTACCTGTTTGTTCACCACTGCTTCTTTTTTTTTATTAAAAGAAAAATAATTATTTTAATGTCATGATGCCTCCACCACCCGCCCCCCTTTTTGGGGGTGGTTTCAGGACTAGAATTTAGTGACTAAACATTTACATATAACACCCAGTGCTCATCACAAATGCACTCCTTAGTACCTATCTAGTCCATTCTCCATCCACTTCCTTCCCAGCAAACTTCAGTTTGTTCTCTAGAGTTAAGAGTCTGTTATTCACCACTGCTCCTTGCATCCCACTCCAACTATCATCTTAGTGGAGAATGTTCTTCAGGAATTCTTTCACTGAGGTTCTGTGAGAAATGAACTCTCTCCATCTTTAGCTTCTCTGAATATGTCATTATTCTATTTTGAACTCAGACTGGAAACGTGATTCAGGTGAATATAGAATTCCATGTTGACAATGACTTTCCCTTGCTACATTGAACAAACTGTTTCATTTTCTTTTCTTGTTATTGCGGATGAGAAGGTGACTCTCAGGAATTACTGTGCTTTTGTAGACAATCTGTCTTTCCAGTTTGGTTGGATTTCTCTCTTCTTTGTCTATATTGCTCTGCAGGTGTGATGATGTGTCTGCGTATGGATTTGTATTTATTTACTCTGTCAAGACTCAATTGGCTACTTCCATTAGAAAGACTTACAGTGTTTTAAAATGATTTTTATATTTTCATGCTTTTTAAAAATTCATTTGATTTATTTATATTTAGAGTGAGGGGGTGCAAACCGGAGGAGGGGCAGAGGAAAAGAATCTTTAAGCAGACTACCCGCTGAGTGGGGAGCCCAATGTGAGGTTCAGTCCCGTGACCCATGAAATTATGACCTGAGCAGAAACCGAGAGTCAGACACCCAGGTACCCCAAGACTCATGATATTATTTGTTTGTTTTAAAGATTTTATTTATTTGTTTGACAGAGAGAGGGACAGTGAGAGAGGGAACACAAGCAGGGGGAGTGGGGGAGGGAGAAGCAGACTCCGTGCTAAGCAGGGAGCCCAAAGCATGGCTTGATCCCAAGACCCTGGGATCATGACCCAAATCAAAGGCAGATGCTTAATGACTGAGCCACCAGGAACCCAAGATTCATGGTGTTTGACACTGTCCTGACCACCTGGCTCTCTCTTCAGGGCTGAAGGACTTAGTCCTAATATTCCAGATGATAGAAGCTGGAGGTACTTCCAGCAGACATCTCACAATGTCAGCCCCTCTCTAGGAATTGCCTTCAGCTGAATAGGGCTGCTTCTCCCACAGCATGACACCCCTTCCTGAGTGCAGCTGGCATCCAATGATTGGTTGAGGCAGGGGTATATAGAGTCAGCCCTCTTGTCTCTACATGGGACAATTCTAAAGGTCCATCTTAGCTTCCCAGCTTCCATCATAGGACAATTAATTCATCCTAGATTTGCCTAGATTTCAGAGACTCTTGTCTCTGAAAACCCTCAATTTTGCATCTTGGGAAATCCGTTGATCCTGGGCAAACCAGGGCAGTTGGTCATCCTTCTCATAAAGGTGAATGAAGTCTTTGTTGAGACGGCAGAGCACTCCCCCTCTCCCTCTGCCTTGTCCTGCTTTCATCCCTTCCACTGATATTGATCCCAGAAGTATTCCATAATAAGCCTCCTGTTCACCAACCTCTGTCTCAACTTACCTCCCCAGGAACCCAACCTGCAACACTAATGTCTCTCTAAATTTAATGACAGAAAATTCCTAGATATTTTCTTGAAATATCACCTTTTTGCATTCTCTGTTCTTTCCTTCCAGTACGTTCACTGAATAAATACATGTTGAATGTCTTCATTCTATCCTCCATTCCTTATAATCACCCCTTTTTTTCCATCTTTCTATCTTTTCCTTTGAATTTGCTAATTTTAACTTCATGTATGTCTAAACTGCTATTGAACCCATCTATGGACTTGAATACCTTAATAACTTCCTTCAGTTGGCTTTGAAGACACACACTCATCTTGTTTTCTTCCTGTATTTCTGGTTGCTCTGTTTCAGTCTTGTTTGCTGGTTCCTCTTCATCGTCCCCACTTCTAAATGATGAAGTCCCTGGGGCTCGGTTCTTGAACCTCTTCTCTTTTTTCACAATCTAAACCACTTTCCAGATGAAGTCATCAGTCTTGTGACTTCAAATACCATAGATATGCTGATAACTTCCAAATTTATATCTCCAGCTCAGACGTCTCCCCTAAACTCCTGACCTATATATCCAGCTGGCTATGACACCTCTCCATGCAGGAGTTTGCAGTCTGAGCTCTTGATCTTCATTCTCAGATTCTGCAGTTTTCTTCCTCCTATATCAATTCATGGTAACTGTTATTATAGATGTTCAGGCTGAACCCCTCGGATCAGCTTTATCACCTCTCTTTGTCTCACACTGTAAATACTACAAATCGTGTGGATTTTATCTAAAAATAGATCCAGAATTTGGCCACTTTTTAAAAAAAGATTTTATTTATTTATTTTAGAGAAAGAGAGTGAGCAGGGAGAGGAGTGGAAGGAGAGGAGCGAGCAAACTCCGTGGTGAGCACAGAGCCTGACACAGGGCTCAATCCCACAACCCTGAGATCATGAACTGAGCTGAAAGCAAGGGTTGGATGATTAACCGAGATACCCAGGAGCCCCCACAATTTGGCTGTTTTTAAACAATTCTCACTGTTGTCCCCTCTGGTCCAAATCACTGTCATTTCTTGCCTGGATTATTGCAATAACCTCCTGACCTGTCTGCCTACAGCCTCTTTTCAACATGGTAGCCAGAGCAATCCTGCCAATATGTTATTCAGATCCTTACTTCCCTCCACTGAGACCGCACCAGGACTCCCTTGTCTCTCAAAGTAAAACCAAAGTCCTTACTGTGATCAGCAATTTCCTGCATGATCCAGCCCCTTGTTATTTCCTGGGCTCACCTCCCACTGCTTGCTCTCTCTCTCTCTCTCTTTCCCTCTCTCTCTCAGTCTCCCACTCTGTTTTTCCACTCCCACCTACACTGGGCTCCTTGCTGTTGCTTAAAAACACCAGACATAGTCCTCCTGCAAGGCCTTTGCTCTGGTTGCTTTCTCCATCTGGAAAGTTCTTTCTCACACATCTATATGGTTTGCTCTCTCACTTTTTAAGGTCTTGAATAAAAATCCTTTGCTCAGTGAGGTTTTCCTAGATACCCTATCTAAAATTTCACCCACTCCCTCTTGATAGTTTGTTCCCTTCTTCACTACTTTACTTTTTCTCTTTAGCATGTATCTCTCCCTCATATGCTGTATTTATTATCTATCTTCATCACTAAAATGTAAGCTCTGTTAAGACGAAGTGTTTGTCTATTTTGTTCACTGAAATGTTCCCAGAGCTCATGTCTGCTATATAATATGGGCTCAAGAAATATTTGGTAAATGAATGAACAAGTGACTCTACTTGTTTTTATTTCTAAAAAGTTGAATGAGTTCTTCCTTCAAACATGCTTGTCCTTATTTAAGAGTGTCCTTTGCATTGGAAGAACAAATATTGTGAAAATGTCTATTCTACCTAAAGCAATCTACCACATTTAATGCAATCCCTATCAAAATCCCATCCATTTTTTTCAAAGAAATAGAAAAAACAATCCTAAAATTTATATGGAACCAGAAAAGACCTCGAATAGTCAAGGGAATATTGAAAAAAAAAAAAAAAAGCCAAAGTTGGTGGCATCACAATTCCAGACTTCAAGCTCTATTACAAAGCTATCATCATCAAGACAGCATGGTACTGGCACAAAAACAGACACATAGATCAATGGAACAGAATAGAGAGCCCAGAAATAGACCCTCAACTCTATGGTCAACTAATTTTTGACAAAGCAGGAAGGAATGTCCAATGGAAAAAAGACAGCCTCTTCAACAAATGGTGCTGGGAAAATTGGAAAGCCACATGCAGAAAAATGAAATTGGACTATTTCCTTACACCATACACGAAAATAGACTCAAAATGGATGAAGGACCTCAATGTGAGAAAGGAATCCATTAAAATCCTTGAGGAAAACACAGGGAGCAACCTCTTCAACCTCAACTGCAGCAACTTCTTCCTAGGAACATCACCAAAGACAACAGAAGCAAGGGCAAAAATGAACTATTGGGATTTCATCAAGATCAAAAACTTTTGCACAGCAAAGGAAACAGTTAACAAAACCAAAAGACAAATGACAGAATGGGAGAAGATATTTGCAAATGACATATCAGATAAACGGCTAGTATCCAAAATCTATAAAAAGCTTAGCAAACTCAACACCCAAAGAACAAATAATCCAATCAAGAAATGGGCAGAGGACATGAACAGACATTTCTGCAAAGAAGACATCCAGATGGCCAACAGAAACATGAAAAAAATGCTCCACATCACTTGGAATCAGGGAAATGCAAATCAAAACTACAATGAGATACCACCTCACACCAGACTGAATGGCTAAAATTAACAAGTCAAGAAATGACAGATGCTGGCGAGGATGCGGAGAGAGGGGAACTCTCCTACACTGTTGGTGGGAATGCAAGCTGATGCAACCACTCTGGAAAACCGTGTGGAGGTTCCTCAAAAAACTGAAAATAGAGCTACCCTATGACCCAGAGATTGCACTACTGGGTATACATCCTAAAGATACAAACGTGGTGCTCTGAAGGGGCACGTGCACCCAAATGTTTATAGCAGCAATGTCCACAATAGCCAAACTATGGAAAGAACCTAGATGTCCATCAACAGATGAATAGATAAAGAAGATGTGGTATATATACACAATGGAATACTATGCAGTCATCAAAAGAAATGAAATCTTAGCCATTTGCGACGACGTGGATGGAACTAGAGGGTATTATGCTTAGCGAAATAAGTCAATCAGAGAAAGACAACTATCATATGATCTCCCTGATATGAAGAAGTGGAGATGCAATGTTGGGGGGGTTGGGGGGTAGGAAAAGAAAAAATGAAAGAAAGTGGGATTGGGAGGGAGACAAACCATAAAAGACTCAATCTCAAAAACAGACTGAGGGTTGCTGGGGGGAGGGGGGACAGGAGAGAGTGGTGGGGATATGGACATTGGGGAGGGTATATACTATGATGAGTGCTGTGAAATGTGTAAACGTGGCAATTCACAGACCTGTACTCCTGGGGATAAAAATACATTATATGTTTATTTAAAAAATAAATAAATTTAATAAAAAGGAAAAAAAAAAGAGTGTCCTTTGCTTTCCATTTAGAGTGATGAGTAGCATGAGCTCTGGCAATAGCCTGCTTGGGTTTAGACCCCAGCTCTGTTCCCCTACTAGCTATGAGATCCTGGGTAAATGTCCTCACATCTCTTCTGTAAAATGGAGAAATTAATAGTATCTGTTTCACAGGGATTTCAGGAAGACTAAATGAATTCACATTCTGTGAAGTGCTTTGAACAGTGTTAGCTGAGTGTTAGCTATCTTTACTATCATCTTCATTTAAAATCTACTTGTGAGGGTACCTGGTTGGCTCAGTGGGTTAAAACCTCTGCCTTAGGCTCAGGTCATAATCCTAGGGTCCTGGGATAGAGCCCAGCATCGGGCTCTCTGCTCAGCGGGGAGCCTGCTTCCTCCTCTCTCCTGCCTGCTTCTCTGCCTACTCACAAGTAGGCACAAGTGATCTCCGTCTGTCAAATAAATAAATAAAATCTTTAAAAAAAAAATCTACCCGTGATTGGTTTCAGATTTTCTATTATTTTGACTTTGGGCGAAGGGCCAAGTTTTCTTTCTCTTGCATATGCAAACTCTCTACTGATTAAGTCTAATTAGCTACAGACCACCAGGAGCAAGGCCAGAGTGTGCTCGTGTCAGTTACCGACTCAATGTGGCAAGGAAAGGCATTCCATGGGAACAACCGGGAGGAGGGGGGCATTTTTGTAAGGTTCAGAACCCACTGAGGGATTCTGACGATGCTAAGGGAAGTGGGTATCAATTCTGGATTGGTTGCTCTTACTGAGGCGGTATTAGGAGAAGTGCAGATTAACTAGGGTTTGGGTGCTTTCCTGAGGAGAAGGTGGGTGCTTCTCCTCATGAGGAGAAGGTGGTTTAGCAACAGGGTACCCAAGCAATAGAAGGGTATGGCAAAGTGATTGGGGTTTGGTAGGAAAACAGTAGTCACTCGGGGTCATTGTGGTATTTTTTTTATAATTTTTTATTAACATATAATGTATTATTAGCCTCAGGGGTACAGGTCTGTGAATCGCCAGGTTTACACACTTCACAGCACTCACCACAGCTCATTGTGGTGTTTTATAAAGGCTGTCTGACCTCGGGAGTAAGAATGTTTCCTGTTAACTCTATCTGGCTGTATTAGTACTGTATTAGTACTTGTTCTCCTGCCCTCTCACCTAATTTGACAGAGCTGCCATTTTCTTTTGTTTTCTAATTCAAACCAATTTGCACTCTTTAAATCCCAGACATGATTTTACTCTCTCACCAGCATGACAAGATATTTGTAATTTCTTGTGAACTTATCTTCAGCAGAGGTTGTTTCTTCCTATGGGAATCTCTGAAGCTCTGTATAGTGGCTTATCTCCATGGAGCAGATTCATGATTTGTGTCTACTAGAATGCTAAGTGTCTCAATGGCCCTAAACCAGTTTTTATGTCAAATTTTCATTTTGGATTTTGCACTCTGCAGGTAGTTTAATATTAGACCTCTGCTCTGGCACATGGCATAGGCCCAAGGTTTAGATTTCTCATGGATGATATTTTTGCTCCACATAAGAACTTTGACAAGTGGTAAACTTCCTGGCCAGTTTCCAGGACCTGTGTGCAATTTTTCTACCTCCATTTCACAGGGAAGGGTTCTTCTTCAAGACCTTAGATTTTTTCCTGGCTTGAGCTCACAACCCTGAGATCAAGACCTGAATTGAGATCAGGAGTCAGATGTTTAATGGACTGAGCCATCTAGGCACCCCCCAGGCCTTAGATTTTATGCAGAGAGAACAATCATGGCTTGCCACCTTCCCCTTGCCCTTTATGGGTATAAACTCCTGGCCCTAACTCCAGATCCAAATTCTTGTGGGCTGTTGTAACATTAGTGCACTTGTTGGCTGCTCTGCCTTTGATGGCTCTCTTCATTCCTAGTATTTAGACATTTTCCTTTACTTTTTTCAAGCTTATTTACTTAAATACGTGTTTCAGTTGTATTTTATTCAGCATCTTCTATGTATTTGTGATAGAACTGAGCCCACAGCTCAGTCTAATGATGCTAGGATGTCAGTGGTTGTCTGGAGTCACACCTGGCTTTTAATCCCAGAGTCCATGCTTATTTTCTGTATAATTTTGATAAATTCTCTAAGCCTCCACCTTCTATGTATAAAATGGAAATTATAAGCAGACATGTCGATAAATGAGGTAATGTACACAAAGTACAGATATAAGAACTCAGTAGATAAGACTATTAATAGTATCAATACAGACAATTAAAAAATTTAAAAAGGACAAGAAAGTGGTGTGTGCCCTTCAGTGAGACCTACTTCTTATCCACTATACTTCAATAATTAAAAAGATAAATTTTTTAGAGGTTTTATTTATTTATTTGACAGAGAGAGACATAGCAAGAGAGGGAACACAAGTGGGGGAAGAGGCAGAGGGAGAAGGCAGGCTCCCCGCTGAGCAGGGAGCCTGATTCAGCCAGATCCCAGGACCCTGGGATCATGACCTGAGCCGAAGGCAGATGCTTAACATCTGAGCCACCCAGACGCACCAGTAATAACAATTTTTTAAAAAAATACCTACCTCCTAAAACCAAAAAGTCGACCTCTGTCCATTTTTTATGTATTTTGCCTATGAACATAGAATGGTTACTTTTTTTCCCCCCCAAAAGCCTTTGATTTCCTCAAGAGAGTTCTGGAAAATGCTTTCCTATAGTTATTCTACCCAGATATGGCTTAAGCCTTTGGCTGCTGGTCCATAGCAGATGTGCCTTTTTAAAAAAAGGTTTTATTTATTTATTTGACAGAGAGAGACACAGTGAGAGAGGGAACACAAGCAGGGGGTGTAGAAGAGGGAAAAGCAGGCTTCCCGCTGAGCAGGGAGCCAGATGCAAAGCTCTAGCCCAGAACCCTGGGATCAAGACCCCAGCCAAAGGAAGACGCTTAATGACTGAGCCACCCAAGTGCCCGGCAGATGGTGCCTTTTAATAGGAGAGCTCTGGGGGGCGCCTGGGTGCCTCAGTCAATTGGGTGTCTGCCTTTGGCTGGGGTTGTGATCCTGGAGGCCTGGGATTGGGCCCCCTGCTGAGCTCTCAACTTGGAGGGAAGCCTCCATCTCCCTCTCCCTCTGCCTGTTGCTTGCCCTGCTTGTGCTCTCTCACTCTCTCTCTGTCGAATAAATCTGTGTTTTATGACTTGTGCCCATGGGCTAGTGGTTTTCTGCTGCTTCCGTGGAAGAAAAAAACTATCTCTTTGGTATCTTTTGAAGCAGGATCCTTCCCTGTCACCCCACCACCTACACACACCCCAACCAGGCAAAAACACCAAGGTCATAACACTTCTTTCGCAGTAACTTAAAGTTAGAATTAACTCCAGCAGCCCAAGGTCATGGGGGTTAGATGTACATTTAAATTTCCTTACGCATTTATACTTTTGGAACTCTGAAATCCTCTCTAAATGGTTGTACCTTGTTGCAATTCTCGCTTCTCTAGTAAAGATAAATGAGTTGCCGCTACACGTGCTGTTTCTACCTCCATCTTGCCCGCTCTGGGAAGTCAGTAACTGCTTTATATATGTAATATGTCTCATACCTCTGGAATTCCAAATTCATGTGTTATGAAGATTGAATGAAAAGAAATATTAGAGTATTTCTTGGTAACTTGTAGGCTCAGAACAAACACATGTTGTAAATTGGACGTTATCTCTAGCCTCTACATACCAATGTCATCTAAGGTAGATTTTTTAAAAAAGGAAATTACAAATTTCCTAATGCAATTGTTTTCAACGTCTGTCATATATATAATATATACTATATATAATGTTGACCTGCCAATCTGAGAGTGTGTTACTATTTTTCAAATGGGACAGTGTAAGGTCTAGGTAGCCAAGGATGATATATACTCTCTGAGTCCTCCCCTGCCAGAAGGCCTTATGCTCTGCATGGCCTCCTCTTACACCAAGATGTTCTTGGCTGGCCTTCATGTATGAGAGTGAACTTCTAGGGCCTTGGGGAAAATGAAGTCTTTCCCCTTCCCTCCTTTCATGTCAAATATTACAGATACACTCACTCAGCTCCATTTCAACTCCCTTATAATATGCCTTTCTAAATGCTTCAGATAAAAAATAAAAGACAACATACTTCCTAGAGTCCTTGATGACCAGAGTTCCAAGCCCATCATGGAAACATGATGGGACTTGAAAGTCAGGAAGAGGGGGAGGCCATACTTCTGTTTTTTTGTCATTCCTGCTGGCTTGCAAGCAAGTAGAGATGAGCTGGGTTCTTCTGCTGGAAGTCCCAGGGTCTGGTTCTTAGCTCTTTGGGGGTCAGGATGTAGCAATGCTGACAACACTGAGTCCATCTTTGGCCCGCCCTCATGTGGTGCCCACACCATGACCTCCCTCAGGGGTATGTGCTCCAGTCCCCTTGGAGATTAACCTATGCCCTGACCAGAATTCGAGGAGGTTTGCTCTGATCCTCCCTCAAGTGGTGCAGAAAAGGCATCACTGTAGTTACCTAGCAGAGATCCACAGTGGGTAACTAGTGGGTTACAGACAGCCCACTGTACAGGACCAGGAGAGATCTGGGTACAGACTGGGTACATACAGCCCACTGTATAGGACCAGGAGAGATCTTCCGGTGCACGGAGGATACTAACTTAGGTAACTTCTTTTCACTTCACCACGACAGTGATCCCCTTGCTCTATAAAACCCATGGGTTAAGGTCCAGAAGGAGCTGGAGAATGGCTGGATGGTCTGTCTGCCCAATACCCTGCCCCACCACCATCAGTAAGTAACCCCAAATAAAACTCTGTGTAAATGATAAGGAGTGGCTTCCCTCATTTTACTGTCTCTAAGCGCCTTCTCTGTCTGGAGGATACTTTATTGTCCTTCCCCCACTTACTAACACATGAGCAAGCCAGCCCTAGAGATTTGGGATTCCCTAGCTTAGTGATATCGACAGCCATACCTCCCTTTGTGGGCCACTTCTACCATCGTGTTCTGGGGAGCCATTCCTGGAAGCTCTTCCCATAGCTTTCAAACAAGGGTTTGAAGGGTTTGAAGGGTTTAAAGGGTTATTTAAACTAGCCCAAATAGTCTCAGTTATTTGCAGATGGATCCTGACTGATAGAGCCTATTAATACCCCCTCCTCTCATACCCCACATTCCCTCAACCATGGCTTCGGGCCATACTTCTTATGGGAAAGTGTATTCCATTTGTTTGAGCCTTTGAATCGTCAAAAAGCTTAGGGAACCTGGGAAGATACAACCTATTGTAGAGTATTCTCAACCCACTATAGCTCAGAACAATATACTCAGAAGATTTCTCCTGTAGAAGGTGTGGGGGAAAAGAAAGAAAAGAAAAGAAAGGAGGGAAAGTAGGGAGGAAGAGAGAGGAAAGACAGTAAGGAAGAAAGAAAAGAGAAAAGAAAGAAAGAAGGAGGGAGAGAGGGAGGAAGAAAAGAAGGAAGGAGAAGAAAAGGGGGTGGGGAGGGAAGGAAGGAGGAACGAAGGAAGGAAGGAAGAAAGGAATGGAGGGAGGACAGACTCCAGGTATGTAAGGCACCTTTGGAGAGGGCTGGATACTGAGTGAGGAGAACCAGATGCTGAGTCTGAAGGTAACTTTTGCCCCCAGCTTCTCCTGATGGCGAGGGGCTTGGTTTTCGCATGGAGTGTGACCATCGGGAAAACCATGCAACTGAGGAAGGGCTGGAGAAGTCACCCATCTCCAGATCCTCCTTGTCTCAGGCTGCATTCGTGATGCAAATTTCCCAAAATGCTCTGTTGAGCACATTCTGAGTTGACTGTGGGATCTAAAGGAAAATCCCTGACACTATGTTTGTACCCATCCCAAGTCCTCTTTAGCAGATTTTTTTTTTTAATTTAAAAGTAAAATGTAGTTATTTTTATTTAAGACAGTTCCCCATTTTGAACATATTTACATTTTTTCTTCCCTCATTTACAGCCTGTTTCTTTTTTAAAAAAAATATTTTATTTATTTATTTGAGAGAGAGAAAATGAGAGAAAGCATGAGAGGAGAGACATCAGAGGGAGAAGCAAACTCCCTGCAGAGCAGGGAGCCTGATGTGGGACTCGATCCCGGGACTCCAGGATCATGACCTGAGTCAAGGCAATTGCTTAACCAACTGAGCCACCCAGGTCCCCCACAGCCTGTTTCCTAAAAATTGTTGAGCAGATTTAATTGTCTAATATTTTCCAAGGCCATCCTCATGATTTATTATTTGTTAAAATATCAGCCTCAAGAAACTGGTTTAAATGGGAACGTTCATCTGGATTTTCTCTTCTGATTTACTTCAAGGATGACACTAGAAAGAATGAAAGGATTAAAAAGTCAACATTGTGCTGAATCCCTTGACTAACCAAGAGGACCCTTAAGAACCAAGTGAGGCTACGACCAGCACCCCTTGTCCTATGCTATAGTCATGTATTAATAGAATTTGTAACCGTAAGGGGCCTTTGATTTGTCACCTCATTTCACAGAGGAAGAAAGTGGGCCTGCAGAAGGGAAATGACTAACCCAGGATCACACCTTTAGCGAGTGGCAGAGCAAGGACTAGAACTCAGGTCTCCTGAGATTCACCCTCTAGTGCCCTCCCTGCTCCAGGCTGATTTTCAAGTGCCCTCTTTTGATCTTTCTTCCTTTTCCGTCTCTCCAGCTGTTTCTGTTATAACAGGAGTCTCACGCTTTTGGAGTGCCCCTATTTATGTGAAATGAGAGATCATTTGAATAGCTGAGAATCTCCTCACATATAGCATAGCTGCATAGAGGCTGGGACTCCCTTCCCCGTGTGCAGATGAGGAAGACAAAGTTCAAACCTGTAGTTTGACGTGCCTTAGACCACAGAGCTAAGCCTTGACCTCAGGCCTCTTAACACCTATGTCCGTGTCCTTCCCCACACATGACAGTAGGTGGCCTGTTACCGGAAGCGAATGCAACCCTGCTTTTATTTTAAGAAGTATATAGTAAGCAGAATTTGGTCAAATTAAAGGCCATCCAATGGGGATTAATGAAGTACAAAAAGGGGCTCATCAAAAAGAGCTGACCTCCAAAAGTTACCTTTTTAAAGCAAACATTACAGAGGGGGAACCTGAGGGAGCCATTAAGTGTCTGTCTCTTGATTTTGGCTCAGGTCTTGATCTCAGGGTTGTGATCTCAGGGTCCTGAGATTTGACCCCTGTATTGGGCTCCATGCTGGGTATGGAGACTGCTTAAGATTGTCTCTCTCAAATAAAATCTTTTTAAAAAGGCGGGGGGGATTCTTGGGTGGCTCAGTGGGTTAAAGCCTCTGCCTTCAGCTCAGGTCATGATCCCAGGGTCCTAGGATCAAGTCCCGCATCGGGCTCTCTGCTCAGCAGGGATCCTGCTTCCCTCCTCTCTCTTCCTGCCTCTCTGCCAACTTGTGATCTGTGTCTGTCAAATAAATAAATAAAATCTTCAAAAAAAAAATATTTGCTCTCTCCTTCTGCTCCACTCCCTGCTAGCGCTCGTATGTGCATGTTCTCTCTTTCTCTCAAAAAAAAAAAAAAAAAAGAAAGCAATGTCCGTGTAATTTTCCAATCATGTAACTTCAAGATTTTTATCTGTAAAGTATATGTGGGTCTACATGTCCTTTTATGATGACCGGAATCAACAGAAGTCAGCAGAAAGTTCCTAAAGGTCAATGGTCATGAACTAGTATTTTCTTCTTGTATAATTATTTAAATTATGAATGTAATATAAGCACATTGCAGATCTTTGGGAAATTTAGGAAAGAAAAAATATAATCGTATTTCACCATCCTTCATTATTGTTACTATTTTGAATATTTCCTTTCTTTTTTATAGAAGTAACTTTCACAGTTTTACACTTGTTCTCATTTCTGTAGCATGTTTACAAACTTGTACGCTGCTTTCCCCTGTGTCGTTATATCATCAATATTTTTCATGTAATACATAGTCTTCATGAGCATCATGTTTAAATGGTCATAAAACGTTCCACCTCATGAGAGACCCATAAAGTGTGCGATCCTCTGCTACATCTGTGGACATCATTCCAGGAATTCCAGAGAACGTGGAACGTTATTCCTTTTTCAAAGATAGCTAAGGCATTTGTTTGAATTTCAAAAAGTAAAAAGTTAGTTATTCAAAAACATTTGCCCTATAACAGTGAGTAGTGAGAGAACCTCTGGGTGTGGGTACCTGGGTGGCTCAGTTGCTTAAGCAGATCTCAGAGTTCTTGGATCGAGCCCCAAATCAGGCTCCTTGCTCAGTGGGGAGTCTGCTTCTCCCCCTCTCTCTGCTGCTCCCCCTACTCTCTCTCTCTCAAAAAAATAAATAAAAACTGGGGGGCGTGGGGGGAGGAACCTCTGAGTGTGTGTGGAGACAGAGCACCCAGACAGGGTTAGTGGAGATGGTGAAACAATCCCCCAGTCCTTATCCTGATCACCACCACACCATGATCCCTAATACCTAAGGAACCTATTGGCAGTTGTAAACTGCCTTTACTCTTGTTGTATTATTTAATCTACACACATAATAGCCTATAGGGTAAAAACAGAAAGAATAAGGAATAGTGTTATGTTAAAATATAATAAGTTGGGGTGCCTGGGTGGCTCAGTGGGTTAAGCATCTGCCTTCGGCTCAGGTCATGATCTCAGGGTCCTGGGATGGAGCCCCACATTGGGCTCTCTGCTCGGCAGGGAGCGTGCTTCCCCTTCTGTCTCTGCCTGCCTCTCTGCCCACTTGTGATCTCTCTCTCTCTGTCAAATAAATAAGTAGAATCTTTAAAAATTATATAATAAGTTAATGGGAAGCATTAAAATTATAATTCTGTATTGACACATACTATGGAATGGGTGCACCTTGAAAACTACTAAACAGTAGTTTAGTAACTACTAAATGAAAGATGCCAAGTGCAAAAGGCCACATGCTATATGATTCCATTTATATGAGATATAATAAGCAAATCCATAAAGCCAGAAAGTAGATTAGCGGTTTTGGGGGCCGGGAGGGAGGATGACTGCTTAATGGGAAAGGGGTTTCCTTTTGGGTGATGGAAATGTTCTCAAACTAGATAGTGGTGGTGGTTGCACAACATTGTGAATGTTCTAAATGCCACTAATGGCAAATTTTACAATACATGTATTTACCAAAATAAAAAATGATAATTCTGAATTTCTTTCCTTGAAGGAGAGATAATCAGATAGGCAAGTTTTATTTATTTCATCATTACAGTAATATGAATTTAAACATCAAAACATGTCTGGTACTTTAAAATCTGTTTTAAAAGTGGGAGGAGCATCTGGTTATCTCAGCCTATGACTCTTGAGCTTGGGATCATGAGTTGAAGCCCCATTTTGGGTATAGAGATCACTTAAGATTTAAAATAAAATAAAATAAAGGTTGGAAGGAGTAATTCACTCCTAGGAATAATGACTATCTGCACTTACCTTCAGTTTCCAAATGTATTTTAGAGAAATATTTGCAAATGAGGTGTAAAGTCTTCCTCATCTCTTCATTTGGAAACAAAATATAAAAATTATAAAGAGAATATAGTTGTTATTTTAAGTTAAAATGCAAAAATTCTAAACAGTAGGTAACTAGAAAAATGTTTACCCATTTTAATGCCATAGCATGTAGCTTCTTTTAATCAAAATATAGATTTTGTCCCTAAGCATATTAAGCAATTCCATTTCAAAATGTATACCACAAATTATGCTTTTTAATACAATTAAAATGTAATTATGTAGTTATTTAAAGCATACATCACATGTTAATAGGACATTATGTTTTTGTCTTAGATATTAATGACTGATGTATTAAACAATCTTTAACATACAATTTTAATACTATTTCATTAAATACAAAATATTTTATAAAAAAGTTTTTATTTTATTAAGATTTTTATTTATTTGACAGAGAGCACAAATAGGCAGAGCAGTAGTTGGAGGGAAAGGGAGAAGCAGGATCCCCACTGACCGGAGATTCCAATGGAGGGTTCAATCCCAGGACCCTGGGATGGTGACCTGAGCAGAAGGCAGATGCGTAATCGACTGAGCCAACCAGGTGCCCCAACAAAAAGTTTTTAAAATAAGGATATTAATATTTTAAAATACTTTTGAAGTTCTTAGAACCATGCCTGGCACATAGTAAGCACTATATGTGCTTGTTAAATAAAAATAATACAACAATTACAAAATGATTTTTTAAAATGCAATGAATTTTACAAGATTATTTTGAGTGGACAAAGACTTAGGTAGTAAAAAGCTATATATATTTATATTTATATCTATAGGGAAAGGCAAATATATGTAATGATGTCCTCATTGTTGGCTATTTCGTTTACTGCCAATCCCTTGCTTTAATAAGGATTGCTATGGTGAACATTTTTCAAGCATAAAGATGGTTCTATAGTTTGTTATTTTCTTGAGGTCTATTTACAGAATTAGGGTTCTTACTCCAAGTCAGGATAACACATATTACTTTTGAGTTGTGTTATCACTGCTAATCTTCTTTGTGTGGCACTTACTTACCATAAGCCAATATGCAATGCCCTGACTCACACAGCTCTTTATACCAACCTTATTTTTTTGTTCCTCATAATAACTGTGTACAGTAGGAGGTACTATTATTTCTGTTTGCTAGATGATTAAACTGTGACTTGAAGAGTTAAATCTTTATGATGATCTGATATTTAGGAGGACATACTGAATTTCAACTGCAGGGTCAATTTCTTGTCTTATATGGTAAATTTCTTTTGGCTCAAGGTGGCAGGAGAGGGTGGCAGTCAACTGTTGTCATCTGCAAAGGAAATGAAAAGGGTTTCTATCATGAACCTGACCATCTCATGGTTAAAGATTGGAAAGATGCCAAATGGGCTAGAGAAGGAATGGAGGATGATTGGTAGGGTTGCATGGTGTATTCATTTCCTAGGGCTGCTGGAACACATTACCACACACTGGGTGGCTTAAAACAACAGAAATTTTTAATTGTTTCTTTCCAAGTTTTGGAGGCTACCAGTCTGAAATCAAGGCATCAGTGAGGCCATGCTACCTCTGAAGGGTCTGGGAGAGGAATTCTTCCTTGCCTCTTTTAACCTCTTTTAGTTTCTGGGAGTTGCTCGTAATTTTTGTCATTCCTTGGCTTGTAAGTACATCACTCTAGTCTTGGTGCCTGCCTTCCACATGGCCTTCCCCGTTTATGTCTTAACATCCAAATTTTCCTCTTCTTATAAGAATGCCAGCCATATTGGATTTACTTACCCTAATCCAGTATGGCCTCATTTTCTCTTGACTACATCTGCATTTGGGCCCTCCTTCCAAATAAGGTCATATTCACAGGTTCTAAATGAACATGGATTTTGCAGGGCATGGGGGGGGCACTACTCAATCCAGTACACTTAGGTAGGAGGAGACTGAGTGTTCTCTTCTTCACTACTTCCCACTTTGTGTCATATAGCAGTGAGCAGAGGTATCTGCCCCTGAAAAGTGAGAAGAGACCTTTGGGTGTAAGAGGCAAGGTAGAATCTTAGGGGGCTGCTGATAGTCAGAAACAGACAGCAGCTCCACATTCAGAACGCCAAATACAGGTCCATCCCCACATCCCTCCCCAATGCTTACTGGCAGTAGGTTTCAATAAACAGCTCCCCCAGGCAGGATTAACAGAGAATCTCAAAGGAAAAGATGTGCATAGAGGTACGTATCACTAGTACATTGCCCAAGAGAAGCAGAAAATATAACACATGATGAATACCTAAGAAATAGTTAACAGGAGTCACAGCAGGTGATTTTAAGTGAAATATAATTAAAATCTTCGTGGGGTAAGAAATGTAACTGAATCCATTAGACAAAAAGGAAGCACGATAAAGAACCAAGTACCAAGGATCCAAAGAGAAAGAATCAAGATCTTAGAAATGAAAAGTATTCAGAAGAGGGGGAAATAGCAGAATGAATACAGATAAAGAGCTACTTAGTGAGCTAGAAACAAAAGCCAAGTGATTCTCCCAGAATGCCAGTAGAAAGGGACTGAAAGTACGAAAGAAATGTTTATAAACATGGACAATAGAGCCAGAGCCACCCAAACCTAGTCATACATGTTCCAGAAGGAAATTTTAAAAACAGAGAAATGAAAGGAAAGAAAAATTCAAAATATAATAAAAGAAAAATTTCCAGAGTTGAATAAAGACACAAGTCTTCAGGTTGGGAACTGAGTGGGATGAATAAAAAATGACTATATCTTTGGGGCACCTGGTGGCTCAGCAGTTGAGCATCTGACTCTTGATTTCCACTCAGGTTTTGATCTCAGGGTCCTGGGATCAAGCCCCACATCAGGCTGTATGCTAATGTGGAGTCTGCTTGAGTTTCTCTTTCTCTCTCACTCTCTCTGCCCCTCCCCCTGCATTCTCTCTCTCTCCAATAAACCTTAAAAAAATAAGAAAAAGAAATGACTACATCTTAAAAAAAAAGAGGAAAGAAGGGAGAAAGAAAGAAATGACTACATCTAGATATGTACAGTAAAATTTTAAAGCAATAGGGCACAAGGAGAATCCCTTAAAGCATCCAAAGATTCTTAAAAGCATTTCTAAAAACGTTGATATAAGAATTTTCAATGAGAACATGTTGAAAACAAGAAAATAGAAATGTATAGGAAAATGGTTACAAATCTAGAATTCTATACTCAGCTATTATTCAGGCGTGAAAGCAAAATAAATACATTTATAGATATTCAAGGACTCAGAAAATTTACCATCCACAAATAATTAATAAAGGATGTACTTACCTGGCAAAATTTTAAATTTAAACATAATCCCACAGAGACATATGAAGCAGTATCTTCTTAAAGAAATCAGTGAAACTTATTGTAAAATCCATATAAATGAGGATAACTACTGGAAGAAATAGCGGATAGAAATTCCAAATGTTAAGGACAAAATGAGACAAAGAAAATTTAATAAATCTTACAAGAGACAAAAGGAAACAACAAAAATCCAGAATAAATAGAAAAGAAAATAAGATGAGAGCTCAGCTGTGTCAGTACCATATTGCCTGTGATTGGGTTAAGTTCATGGATGAAAAGAGAATCTTATGTTGGATTTTTATCAATCCAGCTATTACAAGAGATACATGTAAAATAAAATCACCTGTGAACGTTGAAAACAAAGTGATGGAAAAAGATATTAAAAAAAGAAATGAATGGAAAGAACCTCTATGTGAATACATTTAAAGCAAATAAAAGAGAATTCAAGGAAATCTAGAAAAGAGATTCACTGGGTAGGGGTAAACATCCCTGGTGCCTCAGTAGTGTTCTCTAAACATTATTTCCCACTAAAAGGGATCAGAGTTCACTTGAGAAAGCGCTGGTTCCACGTCAGGGGCAGGAAATGTAAAAGATGAGCCTGGAACAAGCTTTCCTATCAGAAGCAAGAAAGTGAAAGACTACAGAGAGTGTCAAAACCACTTGGGAACCAACATAAAGAGGCTCCCTCTGACTAATAAAAATAATACATGCACTGGATTAAAACACTTCAGATAATAAGTTTAAGTGTCTGTGAGAATTAAAACAAATGAACAATTCTTATTGGCTGCTTGCTACAAGAAATAGGAGACAATGAAGAAATTAAACAACACTAAAGGATATAATCGACAAAATCCAAACAGTATCCAAATTCCACAGAACAAATGACTCAGTTCGTTCAACAAATAAATTCTTAAGCAATAAGAAAACTTTGGGTGGGGTGAGGGCAGGGTTAAAAAGGGTTCTTATATTTTAGAGATACATGCTGAAATATTTATAGATGTTATGTCAGAGATTTGCTTCAAAATGATCATTGTTACAAGTCAAACATTTTTGGCTATGAATTAGTAAATGGGGAGTTATATTATTTCTTGCATTTTAATAAATTTTTTAAAGTTAAAAAAAGACAATAAGTCTAAGGAGTTTTATGGGTGAGTGCTACAAAACTTTCCAAAAAACGATAATTTCTATGTTATAGGTATTATTCTAGTGTTGGAAGGTATCTGACTCATTTTGTAAGACCAGCAAACCATGAATGCCAAGACCAAATAAAATCAAGTACACTTGGGACATAGATGCAAATACCCTATTTAAATTTCAGCAAAGCAAATACAACAGTGTGTCAAAGGAATCTATTATGACAAATGGAGGTTAATTACAGAAGTCCATGGATCTAATGTTAACTTGGAAGTTAATAAAATTCACAGGGCACCTGAGTGGCTCAGTCTGTTAAGAGTCGAACTCTCAGCATCAGCTCAGGTCTTGATCTTGGGGTTGTGAGTTCCAGCCTTGCACTGGGCATCACGCTGGGTGTGGAGCCTACTTAAAAACAAAAACAAAAGCAAAAGGTTTATATAAGCCACTACATTCACGGATTAAAGCATCTGATTATATCAATAAACACCAAAAAATAATTTATATTTAACATCTATTAAGGATGGAAAAAGACCTGAAGCAGAAAGGATTTTTTTTTTTAATTTTTAAAATTTATTTGACAGAGATCAAAAGCAGGCAGAGAGGCAGGCGGGGCGGGGGGGTGGGGGGGGCGGCGAGAGGAAAGCAGGCTCCCCACCGAGCAGAGAGCCCGATTGGGGCTCGATCCCAGGACCCGGAGATCATGACCTGAGCCAAAGGTAGAGGCCCAACCCACTGAGCCACTCAGGCGCCCCCAGAAAGGAAATTTCTTATTTTAATAAAGAACCAACCCAAAACCTACAGTTATTCTAATCCTTAGGGATGATTTTAGAGGTGATCCTGTTGAATCAGGAATAAGACAGGGATGCCTGCTTTCATGCTGCTATAAAACATTACGTTGGGAGATCTAGTCAATGCAATAAAATAAGAAAAATGAATAAGAAACCTAGAAATGAGGACGTTTTCATCTACAAATACTAACAGAAATCCCAATTTGGAAAAATTTATAAAATTCATTTTATTATCTCACATAATAAGGAATCCTGAGGTAGAAAGTCTCCAGAGTTGGCCGACTCAGGGGCTTGCTGACATCATTAAGCACCCGGGTTCTTTCCATTTTTAACTCCACCATAACCAGGAGGCCTGCTATGTAAGTGTCTCAAGCTTCCCCCTTCCGAGGCAACAACATGGCGCCCATACCAGTCAGCATCCTGTGACACAGAAGCGATGGCTTCCTGTGTGACTCGTCTCAGCAGTGAGGAAATGTTTGCCGGAAGTGCCCCAGGATATTTTGTCACATTTCACTGGTGGAAACTAGGTCCTATGCCCATCCCAGAACTATGGAATAGAGCTCCCAGTATGCCCATGATGGAATGGACATTTAGCGGGAGAAAGAAAATCTTGGTGGTTAAGTCTGCCTGGGCGGCTCAGTTTGTTAAGCGTCTGCTTTGGCTCGGGGCATGATCCCAGGATCCTTGGATGGAGTACGCGTGGGTTCCCTGCTCAGCGGGGAGCCTGCTTCTCTGTCTCCCTCTGCCCCTACCTCTCCCACCTCACCCCTGCTCCTTCTCACTCCCTCTCTCTTGCTCTGCTCTCTTTCAAATTAAAAAAGAGAGAGAGAAAGAGAGAAAATCTTAGTGGTTAGACCACTGAGATTTTGGTGTATTTGTTACTGTGACATACATAACCAAACCGATCCTGACTCAATCCACAAAATCTAAAGTTAGCCCACATCTTTATCCTCCTTTTTAACAAAGAATCCAGTCACTCCTTCCCTACTGATAGGCTACCCTCCACTTCCTCCTTCTTGCTGCTGTTGAGCGCTTTTATCAACTTCTTTTCAATACTTCCCATATTCTTTATGCAGATACAAACAAGAATATATGTTTTCCCCCTTTCTTGCAAAAAAGGCACAAAATTATAAATTACTCTTCTGTACCTTCCCTTTGTTCTTAAAGTAGATCTTAAAGAACTTTCACATCAGTCCATAAAGAAACTTCCTTTTTTTTTTTTTTTTTTTTTTAACAGTTGTATTGTGTTCCATTGTGTGAATAGAGCATAGTTTACTTAAGCAGTTCCGTATTGGTAGGTACTTGTTTTGGATCCTTTCCTACTACAGACGATGATGCAGTAATGAATTACCCTGTACATACATCATTTTGTCAGTGAGTACGGGAACATATAAAGTCTCTAGAAGTGAAAAATGCCAGGTCAAAGGGTAAATGCGTTGTAAATTTGGGAAATACTGCCAATTGCCTTCTGTGAGGGTTGTAACGTTTTTCACTACTATGGGCAACGTCTGAGGTGACCTGGTTCCCCACAGCCCTGCTAACAGAAACTGCAGTTCAACTTTTGGGTTTTTTTTCCTAATTTAAGAATTACCTTGGTTTAGTTTCAATTTGCATTTTTCTTATTATAAGTTAAAGAAAGCTTACTTTCTTTTTATATGCATTAGGGCCATTTGTCTATTTTTTTTTTTTTTTTGGTGAATTTTCTGTTCCATGTACTTTTTTCTTTTTTTTTTTTTTTTTTTTTTTTTTTTTTTTTTTTAAGATTTTATGTATTGATCTGAGAGAGAGAAATCGAGAGACAGAGCGTGAGTGGGGGTAGGGGCAAAGGGAGAGGGAGCGGAAGTTGGGCCTGATCCCAAGATTCTGAGATCATGAACTGAGCTGAGCCGAAGGCAGACACTTAACTAAGCCACCCAGGTGCTTCTGTTCATTTTTCTTTAAAAATACTGATCTTTATTGGTCTTTTTAATATTGATTTACTGTTACTCCTTACATATTTGGATAATTTGCTCTTTGGCAATGACGTAGGTTGCAAATTTATTTTCCCAGTTTGTCCTTTGTCTTTAAGCATTGCTTTTGTTATATTTTTCCATGCACTTGAAACTTGTTTTATGTTATCAAATTACTAAGCTTTTTGTATGTGTATTTTAAGTCATAGTTAGCTCCTAAAGAAATTCACTTGTGTTTTCTTTTCTATTTTTTTAATTTATTTTTTAAAAGATTTTATTTATTCATCTGACAGACAGAGATCACAAGAAGGCAGAGAGGCAGGCAGAGAGAGGAAGAAGCAGGCTCCCCGCTGAGCAGATAGCCTGGTGCGGGGCTCGATCCTAGGACCCTCAATCAGGATCTGAGCTAAAGGCGGAGGCTTAACCCACTGAGTCACCCAGGCGCCCCTCGTGTTTTCTTCTGATAGTTTTATTGTTACATTTTTAAATAGTAAGACTTTTTAAGGTTTATTTATTTTTTTTAGTATCTCTACACCCAAGGTGAGGCTCAAACTCACCATCCCGAATCAAGAGTCTTTCGCTCTTCCAACTGAACCAGCGAGGTGCATCTTTTAATATTAAGATTGTAAAGATATTTGCCTTTTTCCTAGTATATAATGAGAGGTCTTGATTCAACATTATTTTTTCCAGGTGGTACCCAGGTTTTTTTTTTTTTCTTGCTTTTTGTTTTGTTTTGTTTTAAAGATTTTATTTACTTGACAGAGAGAGTAGACAGAGAGGCAGGCAGAGAAAGAAAGGGAAGCAGGCTCCCTGCCGAGCAGAGAGCCTGATCCCAGGGTTCTGGCATCATGACCTGAGCCAAAGGCAGAGGCTTTAACCTACTGAGCCACCCAGGTGCCCCGGTACCCAGTTTTTTATTTAAAATTCTTTCTTGTCACTCTGATTTGAGTTGCCATCTTTTCATGTATTAAGTTTTTAAATGTATTTGGTTCTATTTCTGCATTTTACATTTTCCTCTGGTAGCCTGTCTAGTCATGCACCAATATCTGTTTTAATTTCAGGGACCTGTAGGTATATTTTAATACCTGTTTGGGATAAATTCATCACATCTCCATTTCCAGAGTGTTTCTGTCTACTCTTTTTTTTTTTTTTTTAAGTTTTTAATTTAGGTAAGTAATCTCTACACCCAACATGGGACTCAAACTCACAACCAAGAGTTGCACACAGCTCCAACTGAGCCAGCTGGGTTACCTAGTTATCCCTGCTTATATATTTTTTTAATGAATTTAAAATCAATTTATCCATTTCCTGGAGGAAAAAAATCTGCTGATAATTTTTTTAAGGTTAAATTTATAAATTGACTCAGAGAAAACACTTTTTGCCATGTTGGCTTTTTGTGCATATATTTCTATCGTTCAGGACTGTTTTATTTTATTATTTCGTGTGTGTGTGTGTGTGTGTGTGTGTGTTCAGGTCTGTTTTAATGTCCAACAGTGGTGTTTGGAAATTTTCCCCACAAAAGTGCATATTTCTTATGAAGTTATTCTTAAGTAGTATATCCATTTGTTGTCTTTCTTGCTACTGCAGATGTGATATTCTTTTCTACCATATTTTTAAACTGGTATTGTTTTATATAAGAAAGGTATTCATTGATTTATATTAATTTTATATCCTGCAGCTTACTGGACTCTTTTATTATTTGTGGTAAATTTTCATTTGATTTTCTTAAATATAAAATCAAATCATTTGAAAATAGTGACGTTTTTACCATCTTTTTAAAAATTCCTTACTTCTGGGGTGCCTGGGTGGCTCAGTCAGTTAAGTGTCTCACTCTTGGTTTGGGCTGAGGGTTGTGAGATGGAGCTCCTGTGTCAGGCTCCACACCAGGGATGGAGCCTGCTTAACATTCTCTCTCTCTTCCTCTCCCTTTACCCCTCCCCTGTGCTCACTTGCTCTCTTACTCTCTCTGTCTCATAACTAAATAAATAAGGGACGCCTGGGTGGCTCAGTTGGTTAGGTATCCATCTTCAGCTCAGGTCATGACCAAGTTCCACATCAGGCTCCTTGCTCAGCGGAGAGCCTGTTTCTCCCTCTGCCTGCTGCTCCCCCTGTTTGTGCTTCCTCTCTCTGACAAAAAGTAAAATCTTAAAAAAAATAAAAATTAAAAAAGTAAAGAAATATATAAAAAGAAAATTCCTTACTTTCTTCATCTAATTATATTTTTTTAATATCTTCAGGACGGTATTGAATAACAGTGGTGATAATGAGCATCTTTGTTCTGTTTCTTACTTCAAGATGCATTCTTCCAGTGCTCTTCATGCAGACTGATTCTGGTTTCTGGATTAATAAATCTTAATCATGTAAAATAAATTACCTACTTATATTTTGAGTAATGTTTTTAAAAATCAAGAATGGATGTTTATCTTTTGCAAATACTTATTAGTAACAGTTGAGATGATCACATAATTTTTCTTCTCAGATATGTTAATATAGATAGATTCCTAGTATGGAACTGTCTTTTCATTCATGCAATCAACATCATTTGGTTATTATTTGTAATGTACCCTTTGCTTCTGCTTGTTAATTTTTTTTAAGATTTTATTTATTTATTTGACACAGAGAGAAAGAGATCACAAGTAGGCAGAGAGGCAGGCAGAGAGAGAGAGGGAAGCAGGCTCCCTGCTGAGCAGAGAGCCCGATGTGAGGTTCAATCCCAGGACCCTGAGATCATGACTGGAGCCGAAGGCAGAGGCTTAACCCACTGAGCCACCCAGGTGCCCCATGCTTGTTAATGTCTTATTTCAGGTTTTTACCTTGATATTTGTAAGTAGGTTGGTCTATAGTTTTTTTCCTTTGGACAATCTTTGTCAGGTTTTGATGTCAATGTAATGTTTACTCTCAAAGCATTTACAAATAAATTATAAGATTGAGGTTTCTCAGAAAACACAGGCCACGTGAATTTAGGCTACACATCAATGGAAAGGCTAGCTGTGGTTCTATATTTTCTGAGGATACCTTTTTATTTCCCCTCCCACCCACCACCAACTTTGAAGCAGATAAGTTTTCTTACTGTACTTTCCTGTGGGCTTGATTTTTCTAACACATCTTTTAGATTTTAGCTTTGTGCATGGGTCTTCTATTCATTTTCCTCACTTTGGAAGTACTTCAATGCTCTAGACGTTGGGAGAATGTTGAAATGGAAACGTGAGCTCATACAAGAGGAATATAAGGCACCTGGCATTCCACATGGATTTCTCTTTTCACTCATTTGGCCTATGTAACTTTTTGTAATTTTCTTGCTAACTTATTTTTAAAATTGAAAATATATGGGGGTGCCTGGGTGGCTCAGTTGGATAAGCCTCTGCCTTCAGCTCAGGCCATAATCTCAGGGTCCTGGGATTGAGCCCCACATCAGGCTCCCTGTTCAGCAAGGGAGTCTGCTTCTCCCTCTCTCCCTGTTCCTTGCACCCAACCTCCGCCCGTGTGTGTGCTCTCTCTCTCTGCTCTCTCTTTCAAATAAATAAATTGTTAAAATCTTTTGAAAAATATGAAAAGACATCTATTTTATTCGAATTTTTAGTTGCCTTACACCAAGAAGTTGTTCAGGGTCTGGTCTACTATACTCCTAGAAACAGACATTATGACTTGCTATATCAAATACAAAAATATTTTATAATACTAACGCAATTAAAATTGTGTGGTTTTGGCATAGAAATTCATAAAGAGATTAATGGGGCAGAATGGAGACCATAGAAGTAGATTTATCTATATGTGAGAATGTAGTAGTATATAATGTTAAAATTATTTTAAATTCAATAGTGTTGGAATAATTGGGAGAAAAAAGCTACATCCCTGCCATATACCATTCCCAAAATTAAATTCCAAATGAATTAAAGGGTAAGCTTATAAAAGACCCATAATCTATGGAAGTATTAGATAAAAACAGACACATATATATAATTACTGAGAAGGAAGGATCCTCTCTCTCTCTCTCTCTCTCTCTCACACACACACACACACACACACACACAATAATAAGAACATATAGGCAAATATTTTTAACCCATGGGATAGGAAAAGTCTCTAAAGCAAGAAAGCCTCAAACTCAAAAACCTTTACAGGAAAGAGTGATAAGTTTGATGACTTCAAAGTAAAATATTCTTCTTATAAAACACACCACAACCAAGTAAAATAAAGAGCAAGGTGAGAAGAAAGATTTGTATCATATTTACAGTAACAAAAATTAGATCATAAATACGTTAGACAGTCAACAAGAAAGAAAAAAGCAATTCAATAGAAAAGTTGTCAAAGGCTATAAAGAGGCAAGCCAGTGAAGATATTTAAAAAATACCCCACTTTTACAGTCAGTTGAGGAAATGCAAATCTTAACAATGAGATACTATTTCTTAACTGTGTCATAGAGAAAAATTTCATCTTGATTATAACAAGTGTGGACAAATGTGTATAAAATTGATTTCTTATACTCCGTTGTTGGGGATTTGAATTGATATAATCTTTTGGAAGATAATCTAGGGATATCAAAATTCTAAAAATGCATACCCTTTTATGTAAGAACATGACTTACATAGCACTTGGTAGAGGAATATATGCACATAGGACAAAGAGATCCATATTAATAAAAATTCAAAACAAACTAAATTTCCATCAGTGGTGATATGATTAAATCATTATGGGTTGTACATATGCAGAAGGAGATATGTATAATAATATGCATTACACCACTGCTTTTGCTGGCAAAGTCAAAAACAACCTAAATGACAACCATGGGAGAATGGATAGATAATGCAGTCTCATCATATGATAGATTCCACACAGCCGTTAAAAGGAATAAACTTGGGGCACCTGGGTGACTCAGTGGGTTAAGCCTCTGCCTTTGGCTAGGGTCATGATCTCAGGGTCCTGGGATGGAGCCCTGAATCAGGTTCTCTGCTCAGCGGGGAGCCTGCTTCCCCCTCTCCCTCTCTGCCTGCCTCTCTGCCTACTTGTGATTCTCTCTCTGTCAAATAAATAAATAAAATCTTTAAAAAAAAAAAAGGAATAAACATATTTATCAATGTGGATGGATCTCAAGCATAATTTTTTTAAAAAGCTTAAGCTCACTAAATAATGCTGTGTATTATATAAGAAAAACATGACAGGTGGATTGGAAAGATATATATTAAATATCTAAGACTAGATGCCTATGTTAAAGGGAGAAGAATGGAAATAAAGGAAAAAACCCCATACTGGTTGTAAATGAATAATCAAATCATGTCAATCTATTTGTACAACTGGGGTCTAGTACAATTGGAAAAACAAAAAACAAATAAACAGAACTGTGATACAACCATACTAATACTTAGGTGAGAGTTAAGAGAAAATAATTAAGTTGAGCTGTATTTTTTTTTGTCATGGAAATGTTATTTCCCAAGACATATTATTAAGTGAAAAAAGCAAGTCAAAGAACCATGTGTACAATGTTATAACACTTATGTAAAACAAAACTGCAAAATAAAACTCTTTATACACGCACACATGTATGCAAATGAATAGGAAAAGTTTTGGAAAAGATAGTTATGGAAAAAATAAAAACAGTGAAATTTTCCTACTTTTTTTTCCTACATTAAATTTATAAACAGTTTGGAATAAAAATAAAGACAGAAATTTTAGAAAGAACAAAAACCAGTAAGAAAGGAAATCTAAGGACCCTGGGTGGCTCAGTGGGTTAAGCATCTGACTTTGGCTGAGGTCATGATCCTGGGATCCTGGGATCAAGACCCAAGATGAGCTCCCTGCTCAGTGGAGAATCTGCTTCTTCCTCTCCCTCTGCCCCACTGTCCCTGCTTGTGTGCCCTCTCTCTCTCTCTCTCTCAGTCTCAAATAAATAAATAAAAATCTCAAAAAAAATTTAAAAAAAGAAGGGAAATGTAACTCTACTGATCACTGATTCTGGAATGAGCAGTATTTTAGTCATAATAATGTAGAGGTTTCTGTTTTTGTTTCTGTTTTCTCTCTTCCTCTCCTTCTGCACGGTAAGTGTGGATGATTTATCTATGTGTTTACATGTACATGAGTATGTTAACTTCCACCAGCATTTTATGTTCACAAATAGTCATGCCATGATAAAATTTTGTTCATTTATGGTGTGGAATATAACTCCCAAGCAGACCAGGTCCTTGCTTCTTACAATTACATCAGCCCTGTCTGTTTGTCTCTCTCTTTCTGTCTCCATTCTACCTCTGTCTATCTTGGCTACAAAGCAAGACAAGTTTCCAGGGACTTCCATGGACTTAAAATGAGAGAAGATGGATGATGCTGTTATTTATTTATTTACTCATTCATTCATTCATTCATTCATTTAGAGTGGAGAGGGGCAGAGGGAGAGGGAGAACCTCAAGCAGACTCCCCACTGAGCATGGAGCCTGACACAGGGCTCAATTTCATGACCTTGAGATTTTGACCGGAGCCAAAATCAAGAGTCAGATGCTCACCAGACTGAGCCACCCAGGTGCCCCGGAACACGGTATTATTGAATACTGTTCAGCCTTGCCATCCTGGTGCATTCATTGCCAATAGCAATGAGTTTTCATTGACTTTTGTTCATGGTCAACCTACAGACAAAGCTTAGACCATTTAGTTATAGTTTAAATTCTATCAACCTTGATAATGCAAAGGTTGAGTATGAATGACAGAAGGTACAAAGGGAAGTGTAGAATTACTAAATGGACTTGTTGAAGAGCTAATATCTTAATTTTATAAAGAGCATTAAAAGGATTGATGGGGGCGCCTGGGTGGCTCTCTTGGTTAAGCATCTGCCTTTGGCTCAGGTCATGATCCCGGGGTCCTGGGATCAAGCCTCACATGGCACTGCCTGCTCCATAGGAAGCCTGCTTCTCCCTCTCCCTTTGCTGCTTCCCCTGCTTGCGCCCTCTCTCTCTCTCTGTCAAATAAATAAACAAAATCTTAAAAAAAAAAAAAAAAAAAAGATAGTTGATGCACCAAAAAAATAAATCTGTTAGGATGACCTTTATAAAGGTAAAAGTTTTAAATGTTATAAAGGTAACCAATAAAGAGACTAAAAGAGGAGGTAGGAAAGGTGTTGAAAAGAGCCTATTTTTTCATTTATCAAATGACAGATTAAATACATAATATCCAATATTGATAAACTAAAAAATGGCAGTCGAAGTATAATTAGGAATATAGAAGTACATCAGGGTGCTTTTTTTTTTTCCTATAAGATTTATTCATTTCACAGACAGAGATCACAAGTAGGCAGAGAGGCAGGCAGAGAGAGAGAGAGAGGAGGAAGCATACTCCCTGCCGAGCAGAGAGCCCATTGTGGGGCTTGATCCCAAGACCCTGGGATCATGACCAGAGCCGTAGGCAGAGGCTTTAACCTACTGAGACACCCAGGTGCCCCTGGGAGCTTTTTTTCAATAACAAAAATAACCTTAATTCAATTTGACTTGGATTATAAGTATATGTTTTTGCTCTCATACCTAAAATTCAAGAGACAAGGAAGTTTAAAACTGATCCAAACTGATCCAAACCTCTGTTTCCTTGCACTTCTCTTGGCTCTGAACTTATTTCTTGGTTGTTTTCATCCTCCTGGTACCAAAATGGCTAGAATACCAGGTCTTTCCTCATTTCCAAGTCTTGGAAAAACTGACCTCTAATCCCCAAAAGAAAAATAAAATTTCCTTCTCCCTCTCTTGTTCAGGAGTCTTCTTACATTTCCAAATTCTAACTGCAAATGAACCTATTTACGACATGATTGATGGTGGGAACATCCATTCTTCATAGAAAGGAAAGACTTGAAGTACTTTTGTGGTAGAGGGTGAGCTGCTTAGGTACAGGTCAGAAGAGCCAGGGAGTCACCGGGGCTTAGAAAGGAATTATAAGTTGTTTGTTTTTATTATTTTTAAAAGATTTTATTTATTTGTCAAAAAGAAATAGAGAACATAATCAAGGGGACCAGCAGGCAGAGGGAGAAGCAGGCTCCCTGCCACACAAGGAGCTGGATGTGGGGCTTGATCCCAGGGACATGGAATCCTGACCTGACCCGAAGGCAGACGCCCAATCCACCCAAATGAGCCACCCAGGCACCCCTGTATGTTTATTTTTGAGAGAGAGTAAGCCCACAGGAGCAAGGGTTGGAGGGAGGGAGGAGTGGGGCCGGGGGAGGGGCAAAGGGAAAAAGGAGAGGAGAGACTCCTAAGCAGGCTCCGGACGCGGTGCACAGCCCTACTCCAGCTCCAACTCAGGACCCTGAGATCATGTCCTGATCTGAAATCAATAGTCAGAAGCTTAACCGACTGAGCCACCCAGGCGCCCTATACGTTGTTTTTGAATGGTACACTCTGTCTCTACTCTCAGCCTGTCTTCCTCTTAGCCTTCAGCAGTTATTATTAATGATCCACTTCAGTCTCAGAGCTGCTGGGGGAAATTAGGAACGAGCTGGTGTTTGGGCTTGGTACAAAGAAATAAGAAGGAAAGGTGGAAGTCCAAATTTCTGGTGGAGATGGTTAGCAATATCAGTCAGCAGAAGAGAGTTGTGTCCGGCAGAATGGTGAGCCACGACGAGAGGACTGGAGGAGGAGCTTCTCAAATACGTTGGGGGATGGGTGTAGTAGTATATAGCAAAGTCTGCTAGGAACATGAGTCATTGTTATTTGGGTATAAAGAGAATGAATGACCTAATTTTATATATCGGTTTCAAATAAATTGGATCTTAACCTAATTTCCCACTAATCTTTTTCTCTTTGGGGGAATATTTTCCTAGGAAAAAATGTTCTCTTATTTTATAGAAAAGTCACTCCCCTCTATAAGTGAGTTTCCAGGACGGAATTCATGACCTGGCTAAGGGGGAGAAGGCTCCTTATTTAAGACATTAATATTTCTTTGTCCACTTAGCTATGGATTTGATTTTTTGGTAACTCAACTATTTGTGGGTCCTGTGTGTAGATGTGCCTATTTATGCTCAAAGATTACAGCAAGTCAGAGATGGCTGCCATTTCACTCTGTGTAATAGGGCTTATAATAAAAGATTCCCTGTATTGGTGACCTTCTTCTAGGAAAACTATTTTTCTGGGGCACTCGTGGGACTGGAGATGTAGCTATTCTGGTCAAATATGAAAGGGAACTTTAAAATGCTGAACAAGACTCCGGGAAAACAAAGAATTTCCTGATTCCTAGAGACCTTTATGAATGGAATGGACGGAAACTTGTCCTTCATAGTTTAGCTGTTCATCTATCTGGAGGAAGAATAACCATCAGATACTCTTACAGGGTCCTTTTCTAGTTCTGAGGTTTTACATTTTTAAAATTGAAGAGCACAAACACAATTTAAGCTTCCCATTTTGTTTTGCTCTTAAGGTACATAAGTTTGGTATTAACTGTGGAAATGGTGAGTGGAAAGAAAAAATTTAAAATCGTATTTCCTTAAAATGACAAAGCTTATGACCTGCTACATAAGCTATACAGCTTTTAAATACAATTCTTCCACCATTTATTCCCAAGAATTATTATATTTAGGAGAAAGACATAGGGAAGAGGGTTTCTTTCTTTTTTTTTTTTTTTTTTTTAGGATTTTATTTACTTATTTGACAGACAGAGATCACAAGTAGGCAGAGAGGCAGGCAGAGAGAGGAGGAAGCAGGCTCTCCACGGACCAGAGAGCCCTATGCGGGGCTCGATCCCAGGACCCTGGGATCATGACCCAAGCCGAATGCAGAGGCATTAACCAACTGAGCCACCGAGGCGCCCCGAGGGTTTCTTTTTAAATAAGATTTTATTCAAGGTTGGCCATTGATGTTGTAGGAAATGATAATAGGGCAATAATCATTTTTTTTCTGCCTGTAAAGTGGTTTTCTATGGAAGTACCTTTAAATACATTTGGAAATGGTGACCTCATTAATCTCAGCCACTTTTGTGTGGGAGGACTGGTACACACATATGTGACAATGTTATAGAAAGCCAAGGGCTACAGAGGAAAGCTAAATGATTTGTCAAAGGTCAATCTACAGATCCCTAGGAAAAATGTGACAATCACTTTCTTATATTTTATGGTTCAAAATCTCTGGTTCAAAATCTACAGTAGCATTTCTTATTGATGGATGACTAGGATTCATATCACTGGTCGCAGATACTGACTCAAGGAGGTCAACATTAGAAGGTCAAGTTAATGAAAGAAGAGTTGGCCACAAAGAATTGTCCAGGTATATGAATGGAATGCCTTGTTTCTCTTCTGCCTGCAATGGAGCAAAAATGACATTAAATGCGCCCAATATACCTTTCATGAAGGCTCCTCTGGATCGTATGATAAACTTACCTAATTCTACTTGTGACCTAATCATGGCCTTCTTTCTTTTCTGTGATCTCTTATATTTCTTACATAAACAATGACTTCATCTGTAAGGATACAGAATCCCACGCAGTGGAAACCATATCAACTTCTGAAATTGGAGCGTAAGATCCAATAAGCATGATTTTAAAGAGGGCCATTCTGCTTATTAAGGAGGATGAGAACTTTATGGGTCAGAAGGAAAATATTTTCCAGCTTTAACAAATAGCTGTTTAGAATTTATCATGTACTTTGTCGGGCACTTTTTGCCGTGCAATGATTAAAAAGCCAACCTGCCCTCAATTTGCTGGACAAGAGAAGAAAGGGAATAACAATGACTTAAACATAAAAGGTTTATTCTTTTCTAGGAAAGAAGTCTAGAGGAGATAATCCAGGGATGGAATAATGGCTCCACAAAGTCACTGGACATCGTCTCTTCTTATTTTTAACTCCATTATCCTTGACCATGGTGTTCATCCTGATGGTCCCCTCATGGTCCAAAGTGGCTTTCTTAGCACTAGCCATCTCCCCTTCTTCACCGTAGGCAACAGGAAGGTGGAAGGAAGGAGGAAAAGACAAAAGGTCCAGTCTTCTCTCCTTTAGCAGTCTTTCTGTAAGTTCCAGAAAACATTTCTCCTTATGTGTCTCACTAATGAGAATTCAGTCACATGACCATACTTGGCAAGGTAGTCCCTAGAGGGTAGATTCTCTGTGGGTTTATTGCCATCCTGAGTAACTGGGGGTCTGTTACTAAAAAGTGGGGCAGAATGGATATTGGGTGGCAACTTACAATTTCTGCTAGGAAGTTAAAATTTACCTGGACAAATAACCTGTAGGCTTGAAAAACCAATCAGTACTATATTGAGAGGGGCCAAGCAATGGGTTATCAAAATTTGGAGGAGGGAGAGAAGGTGTCAAGGTAGCCTGGGAAAGCTGCTTGGAAGAACTAGGATTTGAACCCCCCCCTTTTTTTTTTTAGGATTTTATTTATTTATTTGACAGAGAGAGGGGAGTACAAGCAGGGGGAGCAGACTCCCCTTTTGAGCAGGGAGCCTGATGTGGGACTCAATCCCAGGACACCAGGACCATAACCTGAGCCAAAGGCAGATGCTGACAGACTGAGCCACCCACCGACTGAGCCACCCAGGCACCTTGAACTCCTCTTTGAGGATGGGAAATACTAACACAAGAGACACAAAAGGCATTGACCTGAACAGATGTAGAAGCTGGACAGGGCAGACCAGCCTTAGGCAGGAGCTGTAGCAACCACAGCTTACACTGCAATGTAATATGGAGTCTTTGGTGGCGAGAGAAAGAATACTGACTGATTTTTAGAAACCACCCAAGGCAAAATCTCCAAAACCGCTTTGCCAGGATAAAATGTGAATGCCGACTTTGCTTCCCTGTTACTGGAACAGACACTGCTATATTCCATATACAATTCACACCAGCCAAAATCATGGCATTATTTACTCCAATGAAGTCCCCGATTTTGGATTGTCTGAAATAGCACAGAGAGAGTAACCACTGAATATATGACAATAGTAATCAAAATAAATACATGGGATGCCTGAGACCACAGTTCAAGGCTATGATTCATTAAATGGGGAGAGGAAAAGGCCTCCAAAAAAGGCTCTGGGCCCCTTTCCTAAATATTAATTGTTTATTTCATGATTCCTCGCCACTCTAAACAGACCTTAAACTGCCCCTTCCTAATACGCTCCCGTAAAGGATTATAAACTAGAGAGGAGGTTGGTTTAAACAAAGTAATCAGAAAGTAAGCAATCTTTCTCTTTTTCTCTGGCTCAAAGCTTGTTTTGTCTGTTAGGGAACTTTTCAGCGCCCAGACCTCAAGGTCAAACCAAGGTCACTCTTCTGCTTTTTGAGGTATGGGTGTTTTCACGTTATTTGCTCATTTTTATTGCTGAGAATAACCATCCATTTGGCCCCTAACTGGGGCCTTCCCAACACAAAGACTGGTGAGTGGGCCCTGCGGGGGGGTTAATCCCATTCAACACAAAGCAAACAAGTTCAAATCTCATTAAATGTCGGACTTTGCAGCAAGAATACAAGCATTTCCAATTTAGAAAAGGAAGATAGAAATGTGACAGAGAAGTATTCTAATCATTTAGCAGAATAAATTGTACCAACATGATACTAAAGCTGTCAACTTGGTAGAAAAAGGATAAACTCCATTAATAATACAACAGCAATGCTTACTTTTTCACATGAGGAAAATTCCATTACAACCAACAGCCTGGGGCTTTCAAATTGCTTTTGTTCTAGATCAGTGGAATATTGTTATAAAGAATATATTACTAGCAATGATAGTTTGGATCTAAGACCAAAACTAACTGATTTGTTTTAGAGTGAACCAGCAAAGACCTTGGTGGATACGCAAGGGGTCAAGTGTGAATCACCCCTTTTGTGCATATTTTTAAAAGGTAAACCCTTCACATGGGCACACAGCTTGGTGACCAGAACGCAGGCTGAAATTTAACTCCCTTTGCCCCCTCAGCCAGGGTGCAACCTTTGGAGAGGCCCCTAGTGGCACAAAATTATTCTTTTAAGGCCTATTTATAAGGTGACTCTTTGGAATTTTCTTTCTTGGGTCTATCTTGGAACAGTTTGCATTTAGTGAGAAGGTCCTCTGTGATAGAATTTCTCATTTAAGGATGTGAATGAATGCTTTCTCTCCCTGGTTTTGGAGCTCTGTATTTTTAAAAAATTTTTTCAAACAGTTTATTTTATTTTTTTTTTAGGATTTTTATTTTATTTATTTGACAAAGAGAGACACAGTGAGAGAGGGAATACAAGCAGGGGGAGTGGGAGAGGGAGAAGGCTCTCCGCTGAGTCGGGAGCCCGATGCCGGGCTGGATCCCAGGACGCTGGGATCATGACCTGAGCTGAAGGCAGAGGCTTAATGACTGCCCTGGTTTTGGAGCACTTTAGATTCATCCTACAAAGGACTTGTGAGCACCCTGTCCCCAGTAATGCCAGGCCCATGATGCCTCAATGACATTCACAACCAAGGTGTGTCAGAGGCCTGGCTTGTTTAGCAACGATTCTCAGCTGACACGTGATCTCCACGGGGACTGTCTTAGCTTGGCTTCCCCTAAAAGCAGACCGTAAGACAAGCATTTGAATATGGTTTACTTTGGAGTTGGCCCCAGGAAGCAGGGGTTGGGAAATTGAGATACGAAGTAAGGAAAATGTCAGTACCAGATGCATCAAGGAGCAGGCTACGGCTGTGGGCAGCTGGGGCCCCATCCCACTAGCGACGCTCTGAAAGACTGTAAAACACACCTCAGATTTGTCCCACTGAGGGTGGGCAAACGGAGTCATTTATTCATTAACTCCCGTCCTCATTGACAATTGTCCCTGGGAGCGCAGACTGATAGGGCATAGGGGCCAGAGGCAGCTCAGAGGCAGAAAAGAAGCCAGGGTTTGGGATCTGAAACTGTTGGTGTGAATGGGGACTTGCACCAAAGCTGAAGGCGGCTCAGTCACAGAGCACTGAGGGGCATTGACCATCTCTCCCTCAGAAGCTCTTCCTCGCACAGCAGATCCTCATACGGCCCCTGGTGGTCTGTGCCCTCTCGACGTGCCCTGATGTGTGGGGGCAGAAAAATCTTGAGAGCCATTTGGGTACCGAATAGCCCTTTCAACCTCAATCGTGCTCTCAGAATATGATTTTTTCTCTCCCTTTAATGTAAATCAGTGCATAGGGTCTTATCTGAGCAGCGTGTTGACTTTCTCAGGGTTTGCTTTTGCTGGGAACAGAAATTGAGAGGTTGCTCCCAGACAGAGATGCCCAAGAGCAGAGAAGTTCCAGCAAAGGGAGTTCCCATCCCAGCGCTCAGCCTATCCCTGGGGTTGGAAGTTCTGCGCCTGGATCCTGCACCTTGCCAAGTCCTTCTACTACCTCTTGAAACCAGTGGCTCTAACTTTTCTGTGGTCAGGAAGCTGCTTTGAGAATCAAATGAGAACCATGAACTTGCTCACTAAAATAATGTGCAAATACACACATATAGACTCATAGTTTGCATATAATGTCAGGGGTTCCACAAAAACCGCAAAGCTCATCCAGGGACATTGTCTTACTTGAACAATGGTATGGCTTGGGTGTGTCCATTTCCTTCCATTTCTACAGCCCAAATGTCTCCACTGGGTTTGCCCAGCTTCTGACCCTGTCTTTGAAATGATACAGTGATGAAAAGCCAGATAGCCATGGATCATCTTCACTGGGTTATACATCAGCTGTGTGCCTTTGGGAAGATCTCTTAACCCCTCTGTGCATTGGCTTCCCCACCTGTACAGTTGAAGAAGAGTACCTACCTGAGAGGGCTGTTGTGAGGGTCAGAGTGTTAGCAAATGTAAAACCTGTGGGAACCATGTCTAGCGCACAGCAAGACTAGGCATATCAAAGGTATTGTGATCGCTATTACTTGCACGGAGGCCATGGCCTTGGAAATTAGAGTGGCCTAATCAAAGAGTCTAGACTTGCTGTCAGTCAGCAATGGGTATACAGCGGTCCTGTCTCAATTACCCACTGTGTCATCTGAAGCTTAAGTGAGGGTTTGGTGTGGGGGTTTTTTGTTTCTGTTTTTTTGTTTTATTTTTCATTCTCTTAACCTAAATTTCCTTACCAAGGAACTCTTGGTTCCCTGGTTTTCAAGAAATATCTTATAATGTACTTTTTTAATACCAAAATGAAATTCACAGGTGATAGGATCATTCTACACACAAAATTTTAAAATAATTATAGCGCCCAGATATAAAGGAGAAATAAAAGAAGAGTAGTTTCCCATAAAACTACATAAAATGTGTACACCTAACTACAATAGGAAGCATGGCGAAGTTGTCAAATGTTTGCATCAATGTGTAGAATCACCATGAAGGTAATAATTTCAATCAGAGACTAATACCAGTGCGCATTCTTTTTGTTTTTAATTTTTTTTTTAAGATTTTTTATTTACGTGTTTGGCAGAGAGAGCACAAGTAGTGGGAGCAGTAGGCAGAGGGAGAAGGAGACGGAGAAGCAGGCTTCTTGTTGAGCAGGGAACCCGATGGGGGTCTCGATCCCAGGACCCTGGGATCATGATCTGAGCCAAGGGCAGATGCTTAACCGACTGAGCCACCCAGGTGCCACAATTAATTAAAAAAAAAAAAAAAAAGTAACTCTATCCACTTACCTGGCCTTACTTGTAGTTGTGTATATTTCAATTTATTCCATTAAAATTTTAGCTCCCTTGGGGCAATTTTACATCCTGTTTGGGGCACACCCTATAAAAATTGTTAACAGTAGTTATTTGGGGGTGGTAGAATTATAGGTAATTTAAAAATCTTTTTGCTTGTCCACATTATCTTATGTATCCATGCTGAACATTTCCATTATGAACAAGTGTTAATTAGATAATAAGGATATATAATAGAGGCTTCTGGTTGGCTCAGTGGGTAGAACATATAACTCTTGATATCCGTTTCCTGAGTTCAAGCCCCAAGTTAGGTGTAGAGTTTACTTTAAAAAAGAAAGAGGATAATAGTAAAATAAATGTATGTCAACTTGTATTATGCTCCATGATAAGAACTGAGATGCTAAAAAGGAATACAAATATGTTCTTGCCTTTAAGAGGTTTATGATCTCATTCATTCGTAAAAGAGAACATACATGGGAAAAACACATAGTAATAAGATACTCAGGAAAGAGCATGCACTGAGGACTAAATGTAAGTTGGCAAGTACTTGGAAGGGAAAAAATAAGTGGTTGGGGATCACTAGAAGGGCCATGTGGGCCCAGTCTTGGATGACAAAACAGCTTGGCATCCGCCAGAGCCTCCCCGCAGAGGGTGAAGAGGAGGCAAGCATCTCAGCAAATCCCCACTGCGACCCGGTTACATAGCACAGTGTTTGGTGAACACTGTTGATGGGAAGACTTGGAAAATTATTGAATTCATATAGAAACCTCGCTTGGGCCCAAGTACACACTAGGCACAGAGACGAACCAAAATTAATTTCATTGTGGATTTATAACAAGTCAAGGATGGGAGAAAAGTCGGTCATTTTCTTTTTTACATGATTCTGCATGATGACCACATCCCTGAAGTTAATCCGTGAGTTCGCAGACAAAGACTCCTTTGGACTGGACCTACATCTTAGGTATATTCTCTACTTTTGTTCTTAAGGTCAGAGAGTTCTCGGGTGCCCGGGGGGCTCAGTCATTAAGAGTCTGCCTTCAGCTCGGACCATGATCCCGGGGTCCTGGGATCGAGCCCCACATTGGGCTTCCTACCCAGCAGGAAGCCTGCTTCTTCATCTCCCACTCCCCCTGCTTGTGTTCCTTCTCTCGCTGTCTCTATCTCTCTGTCAAACAAATAAATAAAATCTTAGGAAAAAAAAAAAAGATCAGAGAGTTCTCTTGGATTATTGGTCTTCTAGTTTCTCTACTCAAAATTCTACTTATCCTGAAGGAGCATCTCTTCACTTCTTCATATTTGGATTAATATTTTTCCTCTGCCTTAAAAAAAAAAAAAAAAAGCCTGGAGACATCTATCAGGACAAGATAAAATACCAGGGACCAAATTTATTCTTCTGCTTTAAACAACTACAGAAGCAGATTGGGGTTCCTGGGTGGCTAAGTTGGTTAAGGGTCTGACTCTTGATTTCCCGCTCAGGTCTTGGTCTCAGGGTCATGAATTTGAGCTCTGTGTTGGGCTCCATACTGGGCACGGAGTCTACTTAATTAAAAAAAGAAAAAGATCAAGAAAGCAGATTAAAGTATTATACAATATGCGGGCAGAGGTGGGGAGGGACTATGTGGAGGGGGCTGGACAGCGGAATTACAAAAAGGCACAAAGAAACTTTTGATGCTTTCACAGGTATATGCATAATTCGAAACTTGGATTGTTTGCTTCAGATATGAGAGTTTATTGTATGTCAACTAGATTTCAATAAAACTATTTAAAAAGTACTGGGTAGAAAAAAAAAAAAAAAACCCAGCCTGGGAGCATAGGTACCATTAAAAAAAAGATCTCTTATTCATTATTTGGCTATTACTTGGATAATTTCCCGTTCTTTTAGCAGATTTTTAAAATTACTGTTCAGCAGAGGTGAATATACAGTGAAAAAAGACTTCTGTTTTCTTTAATTGAATAGTTTCTCCTCCATTTGTAGAGGAGATTTGTTATACTGCTAAGCACAGGTAGACAGTTGATCCTCCAACAGCACGGGTTTGATCCGTGACAGTCCACGTAATACATGCATTTTTTAAAACTGGACAGTGCTGTATATGTACTTTCTCTTCCTTATGATTTTCTCAACATTTTCTTGTCCCTGGCTTCCTTGACTGTAAGGTTATAGTACATAATACATATGACATACAAAATATGGCTTCATTGAGTTTGTGTTATCCATAAACCTTCCAGTCAACAGTAGGCCATTTGTAGTTAAGTTTTGAGGGGAATCAAAAGTTACACGTTGATTTTCAGCTAACCCCTGCATTGTTCCAGTGTCAAATGCACTATAAAGCTAATGAAATTAAGGCTTCCAGGCCCTCCCAGAGTTCTTTCCAAAGTCCTGTATCGATTTTTTTTTTATTTGTAATCATGCGTGTGTGTTTTTAAAGAGGTCCCAAATTGTGTAAGATTAGGGCCCACCACACCTGGATTCAACCTTACTGTTACAAGGAGCTTAAAGGAGTGTTGAGTGAGCAAAGTGTTCCGATCACTACTGCAGACCTGACACAGATACCCAGAGAACGTGAGGGCCATGGTGGCCATGCTTAGACTTAGAGCAATACTCTCCTCTTGGAGAAGGCTTTGTGGACTCAGCAAAGCAGCCAGGGAACTGTGAATAATATTTAAGACTTCCTCACCTTCTTTTGCATCAACTACTCTATGTAGAGGGACCAGACTGTAAAGGACACACAAGGCTCAGTAAGTACAATTTGTTTTCAGTGGCTCATGAATATTCGAAGGAGTCAACAGTAATCCAGGACTGAGAAAGCAATGTAGCGGAGGAGAGCTCTGCCCAGGGCCCTGTGTGATTGAACCTTGGGGCATTTTTCAGTTCCAGTACAAGACTCCAGACAAGAAGTCTTGAGATAGTGGTGGAAATGGGATATTTTACTATATTTGGATTACATCTCACACTTCCTGAGTAAAACATCGTTGCTCTTCTCTGCTTTCCAGATCCCACCAGTCCCTCAGTATCAAGTTCAATGCCTTCCTCCTACAATTGCTTTCCCAGATATATCCAGCCCAGAGTGAAATCTCCCTCCCCCAAACTGGGTACTTAAGACATATACCATTCTTGGTGCTATGAGAAGTTTAGACTCCAACTCCTATAACCATGGGATTTGTATAAGTGATAACCTTCCTGAGCCAAGAGTTCCCCAATAATAATTCATTTTCCACACTCATCATGTTAATTTTATCATTAAGATGTTTTCTGATGGCAGTCATAATTCCTACTGATGTCAGAGTTAGCATGAAGATTAACTAAAACAATATATGTAAACATCGTTTGTAACTATAAAATGCTGTACAAATATGAGGTAATGGCAGAGGTGATATTCCAAATATTTAATGACTGGTAGGCATTGCCCTTGACTAATCAGAAGAGTCTTCAACCACAGCCTTGGAACAGAGGCGGGTAAGCTCCTCCTGGGCCAGACGTTAACTCTTTAACTGTTAAATAAAAGGCAGGTTTGGAGTTTCCTGATGGGGAAGCTGAGGTAATGTGGGTCTAGTGGAAAGAGGCTCAGGGGGATAGGGTCAGAGCAATCAAAAAATATTTTAATATTTTAAAAACTATTTTAACTTGCAATGGATGCAATAATTATTGCTTTGAAAAGAGCAATACTCAGGGCACCTGGGTGGCTCAATGGTTAAGCATCTGCTTTCAGTGCAGGTCATAATCCCAGGCCCCTAGGATAGAGCCCGACCCACATCCGGCTGAGCATGGAGTCTGCTTCTCCCTCTACCCATCCCCCCATGCTCTCTCTCTCAAATAAATAAAATCATTTTTAAAAATTTAAAAAATTTTTTAAAAAGAGCAACACTCTTTTATTAATTTGCTAAAAAAAACAAGAGTTCAACACGAACCTTTGCATACATGCATAGTGTATATGTTGTTGTTGTTTTTAAAGAATGCACAATCCCCTTTTGTATTCCACTGGCTTGTAATGATATTACAGAACTTGGTTAAGCCTGAAAGGTGTACAGTCAAATCCTTTTTGAGATCTGTTGTTAGTCTTAAAAATATCCCAGATTTACAATCCAACATTAACCAGCATATGAAGAACCAGAAAAATCTCAGGTGATAAAGGAAAAAACAATCAATGATACTAATCCTAGGGAGACATAAGTGTTGTATTAATGAGACAAACTTTTCAACAGCAGTGCTCAAAGAGGTACAGATGAATACTCTTGAAACAAATGGTACAAAGAACCTCTCAGCAAGGAGATAAAAATATAAGGGAGCACCTGGCTGGCTCAGTCAGGAGAACATGTGACTCTTGATCTGGGAGTTGTAGTTTTGAGCCCCACACTGGACGTAGAGATTACTTTAAAAGAAATCTTTAAAAAAAAGAGAAGAAATGATGGAAAAATTCTAAATGAAAAATATAGTAATTAAAATAAAAATTTACTGGATGAGAATAGAGATGATGCAGGAAAGAGTCTATGATCCTAAAAACAAATCAATAAATAATTTTAACAATAGAGAGAGGAAAAAAAAGAAAAAAAATGAGCAGAACCTCAGGAATTCATGACACCATATCTGAAATTCTAATATATATTTCATCAGATATTTAGGTTATCAAAAAGAAATAAGAATGGGAAAACTGAAGAACAAAAATCAGGAAACAAATAGTAAAATGGTAAATAAGTCCAATACACCACTGAGCCATCCCGGAACCCTGGAAAACAAGTTTAAATATAATATCATAAGGAACATAAATTTTAAAATGTAAAAAGTTATATCATGAAAACATTAAGCAAGAGAAAGCAAGAATGGCTAAATTAACAATAGAAAAAGTGGGCTTTAAAGCAAGAAAAATAAACAAGCATAGAGAGGGACATTACAAAACAATAAATGGGTCATTTGTTGAGAAGACATAACAATCCTAAATGTACATGCATCAAACCACTGAGCGTCAAGACACATGAAACAGGCACCCGGGTGGCTCAGTGGGTTAAGCCTCTGCCTTAGCCTCAGGTCATGAATCAGGTTCCTGGGATCGAGCCCCACATTGGGCTCTCTGCTCAGCAGGGGGCCTGTTCCACCGCCCCCACCCCCACCTGCCTCTCTGCCTACTTATCTCTGTTAAAAACAAAAACAAAACAAAAAAAAACTAAACTAAAAAGAAAAACAAACTTTAAAAAAAAGACATGAAGAAAAATGCAACAAATCCACAATTGTAATTGGAGGTTTCGCTACTTTTCTCTCATTAAAAAAATGATACAGCTAGACAGAAAATCAGCAGGGTTATAGAGCTGAATGGCACTATCAAACAACTGGATCTAATAGACATTTGTAAAGTATGCCATTTAACAGCAGAATACACATTCTTTTCAAGTACACATGGAAACTTCATCAAGACAGACCACATCCTGGTTCATAAAACAAAATTCAACAAATTTGAAAAAATTGAAATCATGTAATGTATATTCGCAGATCATAATTAAATTGAACTAGAAATCAACAACAGAAAGATAACTGATAAATATCCACACTCTTGGAAATGAACACACATCTAAATAAATCTAAGGGCTGAAAAGAAGTCCCAAAATGTATTTTAAAATATTTTTAACAGAATAAAAATGAAAACATGACACATACAAATTTGTGGGATGAGGTTAAAGCAGTGCCTAAAGGGGGAATTTATAATGTTTATAAATGCTTATAATGCTTATAAATTTAAAATGCCTATATTAGAAAAGAAGAGGGCACCTGGGTGGCTGGCTCAGTGGGTTAAGCCTCTGCCTTTGCCTCAGGTCATGATCTCAGAGTCCTGGGATGGAGCCCCACATTGGGCTCTCTGCTCAGCAGGGGGCCTGCTTCCCCCTCTTTCTCTCTGCCTGCCTCTCTGCCTACTTGTGATCTTTGTCAAATAAATAAATAAAATCTTTAAAAAAGAAAAGAAAGAAAATTTTAAAAGAGAAATATCTAGGTAAATCTAACAAAACTTGTGCAGAATCTGTATGCTGACACTGAGGAAAGAAATCGAAGGACATAAATAAATGGAGAGATATACTGTGCTCATGGGTTGGAAGACTTGATTTGGTAAAACATCCATTTTCTCTAAGTAAACCTATAGACTGAATGCAATTCCAATAAATATGCCAATAGAATTTTTGCAAATGTAGACAAGCTGATTCTAAAATTTTTTGGAAAGGCAAAGGGATTTGAATAACCAAAACAATTTTCCTCATTGAAATATAATTGATGTATAATATACTATTAATTTCAGGTGTACATCATAAAGATTTGACATTTTTACATGTGATCCCCATGATAAGTCTAGTTACTATCTGTCAGAAAGTTATTACAATATTATTGACTATATTCCCTATGCTGTACATTAGCCAGAACAATTTTGGGAAAAAAAAAAAAAAAAAAAAAACCAAAAACATGGTAAGGTGGGAAGAATCTGTCTACCTGATTTCAGGACTTACTGTAAAGCAACAGTGATTAAGACGGTGGGATATTTGCAGAGGGATAGAGGCCTAGCTCAATGGAGTAGAATAGAATGTCCAGCAATTGATTGACAGAATGTGGGTTGTTGACAAAGGTAAAAAGCCATTCAATGGAAAAGGGATAGTCTTTTCAACATATGGTACTGGAACAACTGAACATCCGTACACAAAAGTATTCCACAAAACAAACAAGCAAAGAAACCTAAAAAAATCTTGACCTCGGGTACTTGGCTGGCTCAGTCAGTAGAGCACATGACTCTTGATCTCAGGGGTGTGAGTTTGAGCCCCATGTTGGGCATGGAGCCTACTTAAAATTAAAAAACAAAAATCTTGACCTCAATCTCATACTTGCTACAGAAATTAACTCAAAAATGGATCACAGAGATGAAAGTAAAAGGTAAAACTATAAAACTTTTCAAAGAAAATATAGTAGACATGTTCTGGACTTGGAATTAGGAAGACCTTTCTTAGACTTGACACCAGAAGCACAGCCCATAAAAGAAAAATTATTAAATAGGACTTTTGTGAAAATGAAAAACTTTTGCTTTGTGAAAGAAACGAGGTGCACGCAAAGCTACAGATAAGGGGAAAGTATTTTCAAATCACATATCCAACAAAACTCTCAGAACTTAAGTAACAGGAAAACAAAAAACCCAATTTAAAAAAAATGAGGATACGTGGGACACCTGTGTGGCTCAGTCGGTTAAGCATCTGACTTTTGATTTCGGCTCAGGACATGATCATGGGGTCATGAGTTTGAGACCCCCGATTGGCTCTGGGAGGAATGTGGAGACTGCTTAACATTCTCTCTCTCCCTCTCTTTCTGCCCTCCACCCCTGCCTATGCTTGTGTGAGCACTCACTCTAAAAAAAAAAAAAAAGGAAACCATCTTGTTATAGTTGAGTTCTTATAATCCTTAAAACAGGGTACTTACCATGATAAGAAACAATAACTGATGCTTTTTGTTTGATTATTTCCAATGTCCAATTCTCCTTGTCCAGTAGTGCTTCTGGGGTGTCTGGCAGGCTTTGTCAGTAGAGCATGTGACTCTTGATCTTGGGGTTGTGGGTCTGAGCCCCATCTTGGGTATAAAGATTATTTAAAAATAAAATCTTGAGGGCGCCTGGGTGGCTCAGTGGTTAAGCCGCTGCCTTCGGCTCAGGTCATGATCTCAGGGTCCTGGGATCGAGTCCCGCATCGGGCTCTCTGCTCGGCAGGGAGCCTGCTTCCTCCTCTCTCTCTCTCTCTGCCTGGCTCTCTGCCTACTTGTGATTTCTCTCTGTCAAATAAATAAATAAAATCTTTAAAAAAAAATAAAAAAAATAAAATCTTGAAAAAAATAAATAAAGTACAGTGCTTCCTGATAATTATATTACTGTAAGTGGGAATAAAAATAATTTTAAAATTTAATTCTGTTTATCGGTATGGGACAAGTATAAGCTAAGCATTTTTTTTTAAGATTTTATTTATTTATTTGACAGAGAGAGATCACAAGTAAGCAGAGAGGCAGGCAGAGAGAGGGGGAAGGAGGCTCCCCGCGGAGCAGAGAGCCTGATACGGGGCTCGATCCCAGGACGCTGGGATCATGACCTGAGCTGAAGGCAGAGGCTTTAACCCACTGAGCCACCCAGGCGCCCCTAAGCTAAGCATTTTTGTCACTTAAGTTTAATTCAAGCAATCAGCTCTTCCAGAAAACTTCCCTTGACCATTATGTGTGATTTCAGTGTTCCTCCCCTATACTTTGGCAGGTTCCTATGTGTATGTCGTTACCACAGCACCTTTCTTATCTTGCAATATCAACCTGCCTGACTCTTAATGGTAGCTATAGAAAATGGTACTTTATTTCACTTTATTCCTATTTCACTTTTATCCCATAGTAACTGATACATAGTAACCCACTCAGTGTGTTTGTTGAACAAGACTTGGAAAGAATAAATAAGAAGTATTGATGAAATAATTAAATGTCAACAAAAATCTGATAATATGGTGTTTTTAGAATGGAACTTGACACACAGGAAATACTCAACAAATGTTAGTTCATTCATTCAATAAATATTAGTGAGAGATCTACTATGTGTGAAGCACTGTTACAGGAGACAAGATATTGCAGGTTATAAATATTTTTGGTTACAGCTGTTAGAGCGCTGAATAGCATAGACCAGAATTCCTGTCCTCATGAACTTACATTTCATTTCATTTCATTTTAAAGTAGGCCCGACGACCAGCGTGGAGTCCGAAGTGGGGCTCAAACTCAGACTCAGATGCTTAACAGACTGAGCCACCCAGGTGCCCCAGAACTTACATTTTAACTTGAGAAGACAGACGATAAGTAAAATAAATAGGTAAAATATATAGTTTGTTAGATGGTTTAAAAAAAAAAAGGCAAGAGTCAGAAGCCTTAAACATATAAACATTTAACAAACTGGATTTGTAGGAGGTAAATAAACACATAAAAAGATGGTCATCAGCAGCAGCCATTAAGAAAAAGCTAATTAAAGCCAGGATGAGATACCATTACACAGCTGTTAAGAATGGGAACAGAAACGATAACAAAAGCTCAACAATACAACTGGAACCCTCATTCACAGCTATTGGGAATGTAAATGGTGCTCAGGAAAACAATATACCTGTCTTTTATAAAGTTAAACACATACTTACCATATGACCCAGCAATCCCCCTCCTAAGTATTTACCTTAGAGAAGTTAATCTTATGTTTACCCAAAAACCTGTACGGGAATGTTTGTATCAGCTTTATTCATAATCATAGCCAAACAATGGAGACAACCCAAGAGTCCTTCAATGGGTGTATAAACTGTGTGCATTCATACTATTTAGCATTAAAATACTATTCAGCAATATATACTATTGCTAATATAATATAAATACTATTTAGCAATAAAAAGGAACTAACTATTATCATATGCAGTGGCATGAATGAGTCTCAAAGACATTATGTGGAGCGAAAGGAGTCAGTCTCAAAAGATTATATGCTGTGTGATTCCATTTATATGACATTCGGGGAAAAAAGCAAAGGGGTGATGGAGAACAGATCAGCGGTTGCCAGGGGTTAGGGATGGGAGAGACTGTGTGACTCTCAACAGATAGCATGGGAGATTTGGGGGTGGATGATGGAACTGTTTCCTGACTGTGATGATGTTTATACATAGAACTGTACATGCATACACACACATAAACATGCATATACACACATGGAGTCAATTTTACTCTGTGTCATTTAAAAAAGAAAAGAATGCCTACACTTAGTCTGGGGCCATTTAGGTTATTTATTTATTTATTTATTTATTTAAAGTATGCTCCATGCCCAGCACAGGGGCTATGAACTCACAACTGTGAGATCAAGACCTGAGCTGAAATTAAGAGTTGGACACTTCCAGGGTACGTTGGTTAAGCGTCTGCCTTTGGCTCAGGTCATGATCCCAGGTTCCTAGGATCAAGCCCCGCATGGGGCTCCCTGTTCAGCAGGAAGCCTGCTTCCCCTCTCCCTCTGCTTGCCGTTCTGCCTACTTGTGCTCTATGTCAGATGAGTAAATAAAATCTTAAAAAAAAAAAAAAAAAGAGTCGGACACTTAAACCAACTGAGCCACCTATGTGCCCCTTCATCTTTCTAAAAAATGCCTAATAAGTATGTGTTACATTTAGAAACTAATAACTTAAATAAGTTGTAAGAACTCAAGTCAATTGCTAACTAGAGTATCTTCCATGTAGAAAATTTTTTTGGACTTTGTTTTATTTCATAGGCAAGAATGGGCTTCATTCCTCTAGGTATGTTCTCAAGTGATTGTAATTGAGTGCTTCTAAAAGAGATTTCAAACAGTGAGTACCCAAAAAAGATTTAGTGTAATCAGTTCGGCGGTTCCTCAAAAAGTTAAACATAGAATTACCATATGACCCAGCAACCCCACTTCTACGCATAGACCCAAAAGAATTGAAAACAGTTATCCAAATGAGTATACGCACACTCATGTTCATAGTGGTATATTCACAATTGCCAAAAGGTGGAAACACCCCAACTGTCCATCCGCTGATGATAAAATGTTATAAATCCATACAATGGAATTTTATCCAGCTATAAAAAGGAATGAAGGACTGATACACACTACCACACAGATAAACCTCAAAAATGTTAGACTAAGTGAACGAACCAGACAGGAAAGGTCATATATTGTATGATTCCATTTATGTGAAATACTCACAATAGATAAATCTGGAGACAGAAGGCAGATTAGTGGTTGCCAGGAGCCAGGGAGAGGGGAGAATCGGGGATGACTGCATAATGGGTATGGGATTTCCCCTTGGGATGATAAAAATGTTTTGCAACTAGATCGAGGGGATGATTATACCACATTGTGAATGTATTAAATGCCACTGAATTGTATACTTTAAAATTACTGATTTTATATTCTGTGACTTTTGTCTCAATTTTGAAAAAAGATGAGGTGTGCCCCTGTAATCTTATTCACATTTGTAAGCGAAATCTTTGTCTTTCATGGAGACCATAATGGATAAATTAAGTTCAGCCCATGTCTGAATAGTCAGGAACTCTGAGTGGAATCCAAATTAATCAGTGATATGTACTTTTTTGAACGTGATCTGGGTAGTAGAAACCATTCAGAGGCATGGAATAGTTGCAAGAGATACTAATCGGCATAACGAACTCCCTTTGTACGAGTTTTTCAGTGCTCCTCATATGTAAAAGGTATCTACAAATATTTAATTATATCAAAATCGTCTTTGGGAATAGATTCTCTTCAGCTGCTATTTCCCTTGTGGCTCTGGTAATTCATGGAATTCTCTGCCTGTCAAAGGCCCTTTTTGTTGTCATGGTGCCTTGAAAGGGGAAGGAAAAGAAAGAGTAAAGAGGAGCGTTGGGGGGGGCGGTCTGCAAAATTTTACTTTGGGGCCTGGAATGTTTTGTGGGTTTTTAAAAAATATATATTTTATTAAAAAAAAGATTTTATTTATTTATTTGACAGAGAGAGAAAGAGAGAGAGAGCGCGCACAAGTAGACAGAGAGGCAGGCAGTGGGAGAGGGAGAAGCAGGCTCTCTGCTGAGCAGGGAGCCCAATTCAGGGCTCGAACTCAGAACCCTGGGATCATGATCTGAGCCGGAGGCAGACACTTAACTGACTGAGCCACCCAGGTGCCCCAAGGGGCCTGGAATGTTTCTCAAATTTTTTGAAATTTCAGGTTTATCTCTTTGCTAATGACAGTTCCTTCCACTACACAACCCAATTTTGGGAAAATTCTTAAATTGTCTTGTTTTTCTTTTGAAAGTGTATAAAAACCTGTGCATAATACACACCAAATGACTATCCTTTAAAAATCATTACAATTTGGGGCTCAGTCAGTTAAACCTCCGACTCTTGATTTTGTTTCAGGTCATGATCTCAGGTTGTGGGATTGAGCCTGGGGCATGGAACCCAGTGTTGCATGGAGTTTGGTGCCCAGTGGGGAGTCTGCTTAGGATACTCTCCCACTCCCTCTGTCCCTCCCTCGCTTGTGTGTACACATGCTCTTTCTCTCAAATAAATAAATAAATCTTTTTAAAAAATCATCACAACTTAAAGTCCTTTACTGAAGTTCATTGTTTGTGGTATTTCCATTTTGTTTACTCTTAACCCTGATCCTGAAGATTTCAGGAAAAGTCCTGAGCTGGATATTTTCTGCCGTTTCCAGATTAACTCTTACCTTTTTCCATTGTACCCCGAGCTAATACTCACTGATTTCATCAGTGGGCTCCCAGACCCTCTGGTTTCCTGTAGGGTTCAACCTATGGGAAGCATATGCAAGAGACCAGAGGGGAGGAGCGGAGAAAAACTTGGGTATCTACTCACCTGCCTCCCTCTGTACAGTGTATGTGGTGACTATTGTTCTTCTTCTACCAAAGGCCACTGCGTCTCTGGTGTGACTTTGTCCTATAGCTATGGCTACAGTCACAACTTCAGTAACAGCCCTCTCTCCACGCCAGATACTTCCTTTGTTTTCCCTTTCTGTCTTAGGTAGGGCTAAAGGCTCTACACTACTTTGATCTTCAGATACTATACTTCTTGCTGGTTTCCCTTAACCCTGCACACAGGACTGCCTACATTATTTGTGAGACCCAGTACAAAATGAAAACGCAGGACACTTTGTTAAAAAATTACTGAGAATTTCGAGATGGTAACCACAAGGCACTACGCTCAGTGCAAGACCCTTCTAAGCGGGGTTTTTGTGTGATCACATCCATGAAGTCTGCCCTGCCTGCATATGATTACAGCTAGTGCTTACTTTAAATACTTGTCAGTCACTTGTTGAGCGGGCTAGCTGGTTCCTGCCAGGATCCTTTCTTTCTTTCTTTTTTTTTTTTAAGATTTTATTTATTTATTTGATACACAGAGAGAGATCACAAGTAGGCAGAGAGAGAGGGGGAAGCAGGCTCCCTGCTGAGCAGAGAGCCCAATGAGGGGCTCGATCCCAGGACCCTGAGATCATGACCTGAGCTGAAGACAGAGGCTTTAACCCACTGACCACCCAGGCGCCCCACAATTTAAAACTTTTTAATAGATTTGCATCCTAACTAGGAAATTCAGTTAATCTCGTGCTCGCCCTCACAGCGAACAAAGCCACTCTTATGGGAACCATTGTGGGCTACCGCAGCCCTTGAGCACTCCCACCATGTAGTAATACCATAGCTGAAATGTGTGACTCCCAAGCGTGCCTTCTGGACAGGGATGGGAATTTTTAGCAGTGATTTCCACCAGTTAGCCCCTTTTTATTTTTTATATTTGATACGGAATTTACTAAATATCCTAGCTTTTCTCTCTCTCTCTCTCTCTCTCTTTTTTTTCCCTCTTGGAAATATGACTGAAACTGAGAACATTCTCAAAGCCTGGAACCTATTTTCTCCTTCTGGCTAGAAACTTGGCCAAGATAGCAATCTCTTAGTATTACCGCAAACACCAGTTAGGCCTCCTGTCTTGAGTAAGGTCTTCTCTGTCAACACCATCCCTAACAGACTTGGCAGTTGACGTGACTTACGCTATCTTACTGGTTTTAAAGGTTTTAAAGTGGGAACTCCGTCAGCCCTTCCTTGCCATGATTTTTTGCTTTCATTGCTTTGGTTGTTCCAGATTTAAGGAGAAAAAAATGAGAGCTTCAGTAACAGTCCATCACCATACTGTTTCTTTGCTCTAACTTGCCATCACCACTGAGCCTCCTTCGACAGTGGCATTAGTGACATCCTTCCATCCATCACCCATCCCTAAAGCACACAGTCCACTTCTTCCATGGTCCCTTGACTTGCTCGTATTGTCTGTCAGAACCTTCACTCCGCAGCCTCAGATAATACAGGAAGCAAGGTGATATAGGCTTCTCCCCTATTTTTTCGTACGTCCCCTTCTTCCAGCTTTTAGAAAGTTCGCAAGAGCTAACTTTAATATAAAGGAATGTATTATACAGAAGGGTTCCTTTCTTTAAAGAGTTGCCAAATATATTGTCTCATCTTTTCTCTGAAATGCAAATTTTCTCTCAAAGAAGACAAACATTTATTTCAAAATGGGTCGCATGTAAAAATAATTCCAGCTGTTTGAATCCAGAGCATTAAAAAAAAAAAATTACTCCTAGAACAATAAACAAATGCTTGCTGGTCCTAAAAAATCTTATTTAGTTATGAGTTGGATATATTTCCATTTCTATTCAGCTCTGATCTGTTCTTGAGATAAGCAAATAACCAGAGTGGCCTCAGAAATGATGCTTTTCTTGTGGAAGGCCAATAGCATTCCTTAGACTTCCAGTCTGGACAACAGAAGGGTTGGGAGAAGTCTTGCACCCAAACTGCAAACAAGGGAATTCAGGGCCCTCTGGACTGGGTAACAGCATTGGTGGAATTGAGAATTTTGCCCAGTGCATCTGATTGATTCCTAATCCATTCAGTTTTGAAGTGGCTCCGTGCAGACGTACATTTTAGGGGAAAATCCACCCCCAATTTCAATTTGTCTGTGCCTCTGTGCCCCATTCGTCCTGCCATTTACCTGCCTGTACATTGACCTCTGTATGGTTGAATGGGTCCTTAACAATTACCTGTTCACCTCGCTTTCTGCAGCGTTCATTCTTTTCCATCTTCCCACCCCCACCACCTGCTTAGCTGCCAACGGCGGCTAAGACCTGTCCTGAATGTCTCCCGGGAACAAAACTGCCATTTTTGCATGTAAGTACTGTAAGTTAGTACTGTATTTCAATAATTTAGAAAATTTTATGATTATTAACAATTCATAGTAATTGAATGATCATTTTAAATTTTAATGTTTTAGAATATAATCATTTTACTATTAAATTTATTTCAAATTGACCTGAAATATTTCAATTATTCAACAGAAGTAGGGAAAACAGTATAAAAAATAGCTTCAACAATTATCCATATTTTGCTAATCTCATTTTATTTGTCTCCTGTTTTTTGGAGGAGGAGGCTGGAGTAGTTGAAAATAAGTCCTAGACATACTTTCACCCCAAATCTTTTATTATGCATCTCTAATAGATAAGAACTGAAGAAAGAACTTAACCACAATGCCATTATCACACCTATAATAGCTGTATCTATCACATATCTATGATATCTATATATATCACATCTATATCACATTAATATAATCTCTAACATTTCCATCAAGTCCACATTTTACTTCCCTGTCTCAAAAATCTCTCTTTAACGATTGGCTTATTCAAATCAGAACCACACAAGATTTAAACACTGCATTTGGTTTGCTAGGCATTTTGGAAGCCATTATTTACATGCATTTGATCTTCACACTAACCCCACGAAAATTGTACATTCCCGGTTCATAGGCGGGCAGCGAACTGGGGCCCAGAGAGCTGAAGAAACCTCCTCAAGGTCTCATTGCTGTGAGAGCCAGAGCCAAATTTTGAATTGAGGTCTGACAAAGTCTGAAGACTCCATTCTACCCCTTCCCCTTCAGGCTACCAAAATTTTTTTTCCTGTGTTGCAGAGGCAAGAGGACTGCTGGTTAGGAGAGAGGGTTTGGGCTCAAGTTGGCTTGCAAATTGGAGTAAATTATGTACTCTGATCCTCCACTTCTGTCTGCATCTGTAAAGTAAGGATAATGATGATTTGGGGCTGATTAAATAGGATTAGGCATGTCTAGTACTTAGCACAGCACTGGGCACATAGAAAGTACTCAATAAACCTTATTGATTATTATTGGTGTAGAAAAGGAGAAAGAACCCGCAAAGTGTTTGCTTTTGTTGGTAGGTCAGGAAATGGTCATCACTAGTAATACAACCTGAAGGGGGTGGCTAGGGTGGGATTGGGTAGTGATTTCTGCCTGGATTCGAGAAGGGAGCTGTGGACATGAAGATATAAACAGGCATCCAAGGAGTTCTCTGAAGGCCTCAGCTGGAAAACAGTTAAAACATGTCTTCTGAAGACTGACCTTGGTTGCTTCCACATAGGGAACATCGGTGGGTGTCAGACAGGGTGGGAGGGAGACTTCTCAATGTTTATTTGAATCGGGAGCCATGTGAGTGCATTTTTTAAAAAAAACCCTTATCATGGGGGTACTGAGAATAGAAAGACTAGAATCTAATGATAAGAAAAATAGTCCCCTTACATTTTTTTGCAGCCCTAGGAGGGTCTAGATCATACAAGGTGGGTTTTGCACCAGTATTAGGAGTATTTCAGCCTGAGTCTGTTTATTTCCCAAGATTTATTTATTTATTTGAACACGAGCAGGGGAAGGGCAGAGGGGGAAACATTCCCTGCTGAGCAGGGAGACGGCCATTGATGGTCATTGTTCACAGGACTCTAGAATCATGACCTGAGTCCAAGGCAGACCCTCAACCAACTGAGCCACCCAGGTGCCCCAAGCTTGACTCTCATTTCAAAGATCCAAGGTGATATTTTAATCTCAGGTGTCCTCCCTCTGACACTCATTCTAAGGGTCCAGAACCACAGCTCACAGAATGGGGGTCATCTACCCGGTGGATTGTCTCCAAGCACATGCACTGTTGAGGGTTGAATTTACTGGCTAAATAACATATTTGTGTGTTATCTGTACATTTATCAGGGCTTTTGAGTTCTTTGGGCCAGAACACTTTTGATGGTTAAGTCAGTTGTAGTCTCTGAGGACCTGATTTTCTAGGGTCCTTGGGAAGGTGGGAGACACCTAACTCCCTCTCACAAATAATCAAGAGTTTTTCTAGACACTTTTCTAAGGCCTTCACATATATTAATTCATTCAAACCTCACAACACTACACTGTAGATACCACAATTCCAATTTTATAGGCAAAGCAACGGAATCAAGTTGCTTCAAGGTCAGAGCTTGCTGGACTAAGCAACAGGCAATACTACTTCTCTGTTGGTAGCAGCCCAAGGATGCAGGGGGTCTTTGAAGGTGACTCAAGCCTGATTGATTGTGTAGCAGCGATACCTTGGGTCCCAAATCCCCAATCCTTCTTTTTTTGCATCTTCTGGTTTAGGAGCCGGAAAGACGAGAGTGTGAATTTCTGCATTGACCCTGGGCCATTTATCTACTCAGTCTTTGCTTCAGGTTCCTTATCTTTCTGCCCCAAGGAGGAGTTTCAGATGGAAAGACCTCTCCTTGCCTTCCAAGGGTGTGTGCTGGGGGTGGGACGTGGAAGTGCTGCTTCTTCCAGGTCTCTAAAGGTGACTGGGTATTTGGAGGTTTTTCCTGGCCAACTCCCTTCCAGGAGATCAGGCCCCAGGCAGTGATGGCGCTCAAGCTTTGCTATTCTTCCCTGGCTGGGAAAAGGGCCGTTACTGGGGCCAGCTCCAGCAGGAGCTGGATTGGAGGGAGAGGGAGGGGTGTCCTAGGGAGGGTCTTTCTCCCCCGAGGGTGTTAGAGATGAGATTGTATGCTCAGGAAGGCTTCTTGGAGGTAGCGACTACGGTAGAGCCCAATCCTAAAGGTCTAGCGGGAGTTAGTAATAAGAGGGTTAGAGATCTCCCCTCCGCCCCCCGCCCCATGCAGAACAAAGAAGCACCACTCGCCTTAGAGTGTGGGAGGGGAGGAGCTGCGAGAGTGGGGAGGTCCGTAGCGGCGAAATCACGCAGGGGTTTCAGCGCTTGCCTTTATTCTAAGAGCAACTGGGAGGGTTTTGAAGGAGTGTGGCGGAGAGTTTTAGAGACTCCTCTGGCCGCTAGGGAAGAATGGGTGGGAGGGGGACAGGAGGCTATCACAGAAAGCAGTCCGATTGAAAGAGACTGAGGACCGAAGAAGGGAGGGGGGCGGCAACCGAGCATCTGAAGCCTTTCTCAGTCCCCGAGACACTGTGCGCTGTCCCTCAGCTTTCTTTGCTTCTATGGAAGGACCTCATAAAGGGCTGGGCACCGGCCAAACACTCACTGAGCGAAAATAGCCAGAGCCACCCTCTTCTTTCGGGGGCTCTCTGGCCCAGGCGCCCCAGAATTGGTAGGGTCAGGCGGGAGAACTTATCACTGCTGAAGAAGAACCGTTACCCCTCAAAATACACACAAACCTCGGCCGCTTTTGGCAGCAGCCTTCTCCGCCCATGACCTCATGCTTTAAGCTCCCATATAGCCTTCCCCCGCCCTGTCCCCACCCAGCGCCCGAGTGGGGGTGGGGTGGGGGACAGCAGTGAAGGTCTGGGTAGGGGAGCACCCGCGAGATCTCGGGGAAGGGACGCAACGATTTCCCCTCACTGGGAAAAAAAAAAAAAAAGCATGGCTTAACTTTCCCTTGAGCAAAAACTACTCGCTGTCTTGTGGGCCCTTCCTGAGATCGACGCCTCGGACCCGGCTCGAGGGGGGTCTGTCTAGCCTGGCCACCTTTGGTTTCCCATTCCCTCTGACCGGGAGAGAAGCCTGGAAATGCCGGGGTCCCGCGCTGGACCGACCGGCGGCCGCGCCTTCGCGGGGCCCCGGGGGCCGTCCTGCCCTCGCCCCACTGGCGCCGCCGAGGTTTGAACCCTCGGCTCGCCTTTCAGCCCGCGCCCTGCCCCCTGCTCGCAGCTGCTCTCGGTTTGGGTGCAGCGGTTTCCCCCGCAGCGGAGGAGGAGGAGACAGCGCGAGGAGCGACTCGGGGCTCGGGTTTCCGCACCAATGCCGAGCAGCCCCGGGCGGCCCCCGGCGGCCGTCCCTCCTCCCCGGCACCACGTTCCACAGTCATGGCGCGCGAGGAGGGGCGAGCGCGCGCAGCCACCGCCCCCCCGCCCCCTCCCCTCCCCTCCCGGCCCCGGCTCCTCTCCTAGGCAACCTCCCTCCCCGGCCTGCAGCGCCACGGAGATGGAGACCCCTCCCCAGAGAGCTGCGTTTCCAGCGCCGGCTGCAGCACCCCCTCCCCGCCCCCATCGGGGCGGAGGGATGGAGCCGCGCGCTTCGCGAACCTCCAGCCCCTTCCCGGGAGCCCCAGCCCCTCTCCCAGCCCCGCCGAGCCTCGGTGCAGCGGGGGTAGGTACAGACCATCTCTCCGCACTCCACCTAGACCCTGGCGTCTTTGCAACCCCTTAAAAATAAAAAATAAATAGCCCCCCACCCCCAGTCGTTCAACTGCAAAGCGCGTTACAATAACCGGGACGGCTACGCAGGAAGCAATCCTGCACTGGTCCGGGTCTAAGGCGGCAGCTTCCCGGCCACGCCGCCTTCTCCCGGGCCTCGATTTTCCGGTCACGCCGGAGAGTCCGCCACACCCCGGGGCTGACAGGTCCCGCACGGGGCCGCAACTCGGTCCGCGTCCCCCGCCCCATCCTCGTCCAGAGTCTCGCCAGCCTACAAAAGGTGCAACTTCACGCACATGCAGAGCACACAAATAAGGTCGGCAGCGCATCGCCGGGGAGGCTGCTAACAATGCGCTAGGCTGCCCGCGCCCGCCCGAGCGCGTCGCCCGGGGGGACAGGGGGCGCGGGTGGGGGCCGCGGCGGAGGACCCGCCGGCCGCGGCGCTGGACACCTTACTTCCTGCTTCCCCGCCCGCCGCCAGACCCAGCTCTGCGGAGGGATATCTCTCCCCTCCTCTGTCCCTCTCTCCCTTCCCCCGCCCTCCCCTTTTTTGCTTCTGCTCCCCCCCCCACCCCGCCTTTCTCCTTTTGCAAGAAAATAATTTGACAGTCGATTTGCTGACAGGGGAGGAATTTGCATCCTGGATTAAAAAAAAAGGCCGAGAGGAGCTTGGGAACGGTTGCTAGGGGTGGGTAATGGGTGAAAAAAAGGGGGGCGCCGGGGAGCGGATAAGGAGGGTTAAGGGAGGGGGCGAGGGTGGGGAGCAATGCAAAAGGTAAGGCCAGGTTACCGCGGCTCGGCCCCGAGTGGGCTGCGGCCGGGGGAGGGGCGAGAGATACATATGTATTTCTGTCTCCCTAGCACACCCCCTTCCCTCTAAGCGATGGCTGAGAGGCGGTGCATGCAGATGGGGAGTAAGTTTCCTGAAGGGGAGGGTGGATGCACGCGCGCGGCCCCGCGCTGCAAATTTCCACCGGGGAGGGAGAGTGGCTGGATGCGGAGAGTTTGGAGTTGCTTGCCGCGGAGGGCAGGAAGGGGAGCAGGGCCGGGAAAGGGGGCTGGCGGGCGCTATATCTGGGAGTAAGTTTCCAGGATCAGGAGAGCCTGCACGCTTGCACGCTAGTAAGTTTCTGGTTGGGGAGGGCGCGTGGGGAGGAGGAGAGGGAGGGGTGCATGTATATAGAAGGGGGGAGGGGGGAGCAGATTTCCTGCGGGGAGGCTGAATGCATATGGAGAGTAGATTTCCTGAAGGGAGGGTGGAGGCGTAGACGGACCGAGTAAGTTTCTTGCTGGGGTGGTGGCGGAGGTGGTAGGTTGGTGCTTTGGGAACCCGGAGCTTCCTCCCCGGGGTGGGGGCGCATGCTGTTGGGGATGGGGTGGGGGCGGCGCAGGGCCCTGTTCCCTGCTGGGGAAGGGGCTTGCATCTGGGGAGTATGTTTCCTGGCGGAGCGATATTTGTTTACAGGCTGAGGGCAGTACTGTAAGTGAGTAGCGCTTCGAGAAGGCGGCTCTGACATAAATTAATATTGAAATTATTCCATCAGCTCTGCTCGCCCCCCATTTCACCCCCCAAGCGGAGTCTGGTCTTGTCGGATTGCCCATGCACTTGTTGCAGAAACAGCCAAGGTAGGCAAGAAGCTTATTAAGTTTCATTTAAAAAAAAAAAAATTAGTTGGGGGATGCTCCGTGAGAAGACGGGGGAGGGGAAGGGAAAAGTCCCCCCACACACACACTTCTGTACTTTCAGTCTGTTAGCAGGGCCTTCTTTCTGCTTCCCTTCTTCCCTCGTCCCTCTGCAGGCTGTCCAGCATCCCAGCAAAGGGGGAGGGCCACGGTGGGCGCTATAATTGGCAGCCCCGGCTTAAAGGGTGGTGGTGGTGGGGCTTGCAATTGAAGCTTGTGATGTTATAAAGCCTTCATTCTTCCAGCCAAGAAACCGCAGGACCCTAGGGATGTGCCTTTGGGGGTTTTTGACATGATGCATATGTGTATGGATATGTGCCTGTAAGGCTCTTTGGGGGCTGGGTACTCCCCCAAGTTACGGCGGCCACCCAGATAAGAGAAATGTGTAAGGGGGTAAGCCTGCCCCCTTCACTCCCTAACTTCAGTTTAGGAGACTGGGAAGTTAACTGCTGGTGGGCTGAAGAAATAGACATTTAAGAATAACACAAAACCACCCATTCACTGGTGGAGGCCGAGAGCACCTGGCGGGCAGCCTCTGGCCAGCACTGGGCTGGAGCATGTGCGCCTGCCATCCTTAGGTTAAAGAAAATGACTTCTGGTTCCTCCGAGTACCTTCGGCTGGTCTGTTACAGCCTGCTTTGTGGAAACTCTTCCCCAAGACGAGACGTGGCTTTGGCAAATGAAGCGTTGAAGCCGGTGGCTCACAACGTGGCCTGGGCTGTCTGGTGAAGTCCGTGGAGGTGATGCTTGGGAATGAAGAAGCCAGGGATGACTGAAGAGTACTTTAAAAAAAAAAAATGCCTCCCCAAAGCCACCTGGGTTCCCCTTTTAGCAGGCCGTGGTGGAGAGCCTTAAGAGAGGAGTTTTAAGTTGTCCCAGTTGGTACCGACCTTTGGCATCATTTATGTTTCAAGAAAGCAATCCGGTGGTAGAAAACGTGATTTAGATGCCCACTGTCAGAATAATAAGCGGGACTCCAAGCTTAACCAGTTAACCAGCAGTCTTTGCTTCTCCCAGCCTCTCTCTTCCTGGTCTTCAGCCTGCTGGTTTCTGCAAATGAGTTATAGGATTTGGCTATCAGGGACCCTGATGATACTGGGAGTTTTAACTTTGCCAGTATAATTTTAACTCCAGAGACTCAAACCCAGACGAGACGGAAACCCAGACGTGTTTCTTAGGGTCAGGTAGTAACCTACATGTGTGGTTAACTAAAGTTGGTTAAGCTTTGTGCAATTCTGTGGATGAGCTCAATTCTAGGAGGGGAAAAAGTGGGTTTTAAAAAAAGATCTCTCTACGTGTTACTGATGGACGGTGCTTTTCTTCTTTCCTTCCTGTCATCAGATTTCCAGATTGAGAATTTGATTTTTGGCCAGTTGAGAGTTGAGTTCATTGGAAATTAAATATTATTGCCACTTAACAAATATTCCTAACTAGGCATTAGTTAAAAAAATTCACTATTATTTTTCCCTGCTGAGAATCTTAGTCTGGATGGTGTATATGCTGGGAGGGTAAACAAAATCTTTATATGTGTTTACCCCAGGGTAGTTGAATTATTTACGTGTCTATCCGAGAAGCCAAGAGCAGTCTTTCAGTTTTTTTTTTCCCTTATATTTATGAGATTTATTTTATTGTCTTGCTTTGGCCATTAATCAAGTCACAGTAGCTTTTTTTTTTCTGTTTTGCCGAGAATGTTCTTGTGGTAATAAAGGTTTGAAGGCCCATGAATCATAATTTATTCTTTTTAAAATATTGTGGTGATTGTCAGGATTTGATTTATAGGAATTGATACCGGGAGTGACACACCTCTTGGGGCCCCGCCCTTTTAGGCATGTCCATTTTCGCCAAAGGATTGTTGAGAAGCCAGCTTGACATCTTAAAAAAAGAGCATTTCCCTTCTGCTTTATGGGCATTGAGAATATTAATTCTGCAGGTTCCATGGTGAACATGGGTCTTTTCACAGCTTGGTAAGCCGGCTTCCACCTAGCAGGCATGTGTTAATATCACATAGCATTTATGTGAGCTTGCTGTGAAAACAGTTGTTCTATGAACTGTGTGAAAAGTATTCAGTTTTGCCTCCTTAACTGGCTTGGGCCTGTGGTTTTTGGTGAAGTAGGAGCTTTTGTAGTAAAAGGGGACTGCTGCTTATATAATAAAATGTGTGGTCTCAAAAACAAAGCTTACTCAGAATATTCTTTTTCCTCTGATAGGTAGGTTGGTCATAATAATCAAACGCATTGATTTTTTTTTTTTTTGAAAGTTTAAGGGTTCTCCATCAAGTCTACTAATCAGAAAGTGTTACCATTGTCTTGCATTGGAGAATTGGCTCAGTTCACATTATTTGTAAAGTGACAAAGAACTTTTAAGGTGATTTGATTCTCAAAGCAGGGAGTAAATGTCACCTAGGAGAAAAGTTGGGAAGGTACCAGTTTTTAGCCACTTCTGGGTCTTGGGTTTTTTTTAATCTTAATAATACGTATTTGACCCATGAGTTTCTCCCATTTCTGAAATTCTGTGACTTGGGTCTTGTGGAGAGAGGTCTCAGGAGGTCTCGACAGGCTCTTCCTGGGCCAACGGCCAAATTGCTTCATGGACTAGGACGAGTTGATTAACTTCCGTTTTTGTCTTCTCATGGAGAGAGTGGATTTGTACCTTGGCATTCCAAAAAGGACTCTTGAGTAGGTAGCTGGTAATCTTGACCATCGAATACAAAGAAATACTTAAGGAAAGTCTGCCACTATCTTGGGAAAAAAAAGTAGATGGTTGTTTCGCAATTATATGTGCTAATAGAGCGTAGGGGCACATAACCCCAGGCACCCAAAATAATTTCAGTTAATCTTGAAAATTTCCCCTCCAGCCAGCTGGCTTACCTGTCTAATTATGCTTGGTCAAGTCTAAGGTTAATTGAGCTGTTATTCCCACGCCGCAGGAGGACATAGTCTTGGGGGAGAAGGCTGAGTGTGGCTTTACCCACTTTCTGTGGAGAATTCACATACAGGTAATTGGGATTTGGTCATATGTTTGTGATAGAGTTCATAATAGTGATGTCGTATTCCTGTCATTTCTGGGATATCCTGTATTTCACCTTGGGCATTTTTTTGGGGGAAAGCTCTAGATGTTTTTATTGACTTTGAACATTGACATAAAAAGTGAGGATCCAGACAAGTGGCTCAGACCCCAGCCAGTAGGAATGGATGTTGGTTGTTCTGCTCTAAAAGCAGTTGAATTCAGCTTATTTATCACCTCATAGAACAGTGTGATTTAGGGAGAAGGGAGGATTAGAATCAGCTGGGATCTTGTGGATTAATAATATTTCTGAATTTGCATGTTGGAGGGGAACCACAGAAATAAAGGGGAAAGTAAAACATAGTTGATTTCTTTTGTGGGGAGGAGACAGGAGTAGCTGGCGACCAAGATATTGGCACTTGTCACCACGGGTACTGTGGCATTTTAAGGAATAATACAGTCCTGGTAACACTACGTTTGATCCCATGGCTTCTTACTAAATCTTTTCTTCTGGGTTAAAGAAACTGCATAATAAAAAGATCGTGTGATATTTTCTAAGAATTTTAAAGTACTCATGGTATCTGCTTATTAAGGTCTTCTGTTTAATTTGCGTTTACTGAGCAAGAGGGTAGTTTTTGTGTTTTCCTGGTCAAAGACGACAAGCTGGGGATTGGTGGGATATGCTGAGTTATTGGGCTGTCGGTGCAACCATACTAAACATTTTTGTTGTTGTTGTTACAGAGAAAGGGGGGAAGAGAACCCTTGTGCCCTAATGGCAGTGATAACTCTGGGGTCCTAGAAGGTAACAATTATTTTCATGCCATAATTGGATCTACTTTATTCACTGGTATGTTCAGCAACTACTTTACTGAATACCTACTATTCTAGGTACTGTCTTACGGCTCTGGGACTATGATGATAATTAAAATACACATATTTTACTCCCTCTCCCCTTACCCCCACCCCAGCCTCTAGCTTACCATTCAGAGGAGTGGTAGACACGTACAGAAATATATATTGCAAAATGTGATAAATGATGAAACCACAGGGAACAGTGACCTGGCCTTACGCAGCTAGAGTAGCCTATAAAGGTGTTCTGAGGTTTGGAAGAGAGCACCAGGAGGAGAGCCTGTGTGGAAGGACTTTGGCTTGGGGGATGCTGTATAAGAAGGGCACAGGCAGACAAGAGGGACAGAGAGGGCAGCACGAGGTGAATGTGCAGGACTTTGGAGGCCTTTGAAAAGGTTGGGTTTCATTTGAAGTGCAGTGAGAAACCACTGAAAGTTTCCAGTGGGAAGTGACACTCCCAACTTCTGATAAAGGGGCTTGCAGTGGTGGAGGTGGGCAGGTGTGGAGTTGGAGAGCAGGCCTGGTAGAAGATGATGGGCAGTGGAGAGAGCAGGTGCATGTGAGATGCACTTTGGAGGTATCAGGAAGTGCGTACCTTTGGAGGTATTTCTATTTGGGTTTGATGGTAGCTGGTGAGAAAGAGTTGAGGAAAGCTCTGAGGGTTCTGACTTGAGCATTTGGGTACATGGCTGGTGCTGTTTGCCCAGACGGGGAAGATTGGGAGAAGGAGGGGAGTGGAATCAAGCTATTTTTGTTTGGGTCCCGCTAAGTTTGAAGCGCTTGTTAGATAGACTCAAGGTGGAGAGGTCAGGAAGGCAGTCTGACAGCAGTGTCCAGCACCAGAGGAGTGGCCAGGCAAGAGATAAAAATGAGCCATTGGCCAGGGAACTGGTGTTTAAATCTAGGAGACTGGATGGAATGCCCTAAGGAGCCTATAGAGAGGAGAGGCGCTGTGTTTGTGTGTGTTGGTGTGTTGGTGGGGAGGGGGTGGTGGTTAAATGTTTCATGAGGTTGATAAGGCCAGAAAAGTCACCACTGGATTATTTGACAAAATGGAAGCCAGTGGGGACTTTCCAAAGAACCGCTTCTGTGGAATGCAATGGATGGGGTGGGGGCAAGATTGAAGGGGTTGGGGGGGTTCTAGGAGGTGGAACTGGTCACAGCATGTGTGGGCAACTTTTTGGCAAAGTTTGATTGTGCAAGAGAGGGCAGAGATACGGAGCGGGAGCAGGAAGGACCTGTGCAGAATGGAAGGGTGTTTTGGGTGCTGGTATTATTACCTTGGTGTATGGACAGGAAAGATCCTGGAGAGGGAGGAATTGAGGAGAGCAGCTGGTGGGTAGGGTCAGCTGACTAAAGCCCTTGAGAGGGTTTCCAGAAGATGTGGCCTTTTCCTCAGGGGCAGGGGAAGTGGTGTGCATGGGTGTGGAGGGCCTTCGGTCCTGGACCAAGGGAAAACCTGAGAAGACAGGTGCAGATGAGCAGAAGGTGGGGAAGCTGCTCCAGGCTGTGTCTGCACCCTCCTAGGGAAAGGGTTTGGGCTCAGGACCTGACACCAGCCAGAGACTTCTAAGGGTTAAGACTGCATCAGAAAATTGTACTGCATTTTCTCAACATTTGACTGCATTACTGAGCAGTACAGAGACGAGAGCAAATTCTTTTCGCTTGAGGAAGAGTCTTCAGTTAAAGTAATTTGGGCCTCACGTTAGATTTGTTTGAATACTATCATTGAAAAAAAAATCTGTGATTTTCAGCCCTGTTCAAAAGTTGGTGGGCACCGTGGCATAGGTTTGGAGGAAGAGGCTCCAAAAAAGAAAAGAAGAAGGAAAAAAAAAAGAGCCCTCTCCTCTGGGCAGCCTTTCAGGAGCACACGCCACAGACTGCCAGCCTGGGTGGCCCCCAGCGAGGGGTCTGCGTGGGGATTGGAGGGTGAGGATGGCGGCTGAAGGTCTAGGTTAGAGTCCGGCGCCCTCATGGTATCCTGGCTCTGGCCAAGGGGGCCTCCCAGCCTGTCTGGGCATCTGTAAAGGGCGGGTGATACCATCTGTCGCCTCTCCCCTCCACTTGTGAGGATGCCATCAGATAATGTACAGAAAGTGCTATGTAAACTGTAAGAGGCATCGCGCACCGAGAGCAGCGAGGTGAATTAATCTTCAGCCAGATCTCCTTTTCAGATATAAAACCTGACAACCACTGAAACGTTTCCCTTAACTTCCCAGAGCCTCTGCCCACACCCCTGTTCACCAAACCCTCTCTCACTCTTGTTCCAGCCTCCTAGCCACTTTCTCCTTAGGGGTTTCGGGTCCTCTGGGATCTTTGTATCGAAAGTGCTACAGGAAGGCTGGCATCCGAGCTCAGGCGGTGACATGCTAGGCGGTCTAGGTTCAGACTCTGATCCCGAATTGAAACTTGGAGACCTGCCCAGTCGAGGCGACAGACACACTTGGTTTGTGCACTGGGTGCAGGGGAGCCTTGAGCCTCCGCAGGAAACCGGACTGGGGTCCGAGGGTCCTGGCAGGTCTTCATTTGCATTCAGCTTTTGTTTCGCAAATGAGGCTTGTACTGTAAAGCAGAGTCTACCTAAAACAACAACAACAACAAAAAAAAAAACCCCACCAAACAACAAAAACCAGCCCTGGGCCCTTTCTCATACTGTCATGCTGCAAAAGTCATTTCTAGTTTTAAGAAATACCTTGTGCTTTTCCCTCATCAGACCGCTTGCCTCCGGGCTAGAGGGGGAGGCTTTATTTGTTTATTTCTGAATTAATTTTTATGATGGGAAAACTTGAAAATGCAACAAAAGCAGACAGGCTAGCATAATGAGCTCCCTTGTACCCGTCACCCAGATGCAGCTGTTACTGAGATTTTGCTCACCTGTGTGTAAGAGGACTCCTTGTAATTGTATAATAAATACAAGTTGTCAGTTTTGAGAGATCAGTGGAACTGATACCAATTTGGTTTCATAAAGGGGAAAATAATCAACGAAAAATCAGAGAGAGAGGAAATGGATGCCATCATTGAAATAACCGGTGTTTACCTAGTTTGTTGCTGGTCCAAAGCCTCTTCTTATTTTATCTGACGACAGAAGCAACAACCACAGGAGGTTGGTATCCTCATCTGACAGCCAAAGAAAGTGAGGCTCAAGAAGGAGAATCGAAAAAAATATATAAATAAGTGATTAACCCAGAGTCCCAGGTCCAGCCAGCATCCTGGTTTAAGGCCAGAAGTTGAATGGTCTCCAGATGTTGTGCACCCTCAGATAATGCTATGCAGTATTAAGGATATGGTACTGAGTAGCTGTAGAGATCATGGAAACCAAGACCATCATCTGGGAACTTTGGGCTTCTAAGTCCCAGTCACCTTCTTTGGAAAGACTCAGATGATTTAAACATGTTTCCGACGTTTCATTTTTAAAAAACTTGAATTGTCTGGCTCGTTCTGGAGCACACAGCTCAAAGGCTGCCTCATAATTAAAGCCAAAACTTGACTTTAACAAATTGCATGGCCGTTCTCCATCAGCCTCTTACCCTTAGCCCTGTCCTTTTTGTGGGGCTCCTGAGTGGAGGGACCTGGACAAGCCATGGTTGTTTCTAGACGGCCTGGCCTTTAGTTTCCAATAGTTTGCTATTTGCTACCTTGGAAAGCTTCCTGGGGGCCCCTTGTGTGTGGGGGGGTGGTTGGTCATAACAGGGACAGCTCTGAGGGCCTCTCTGCTCGTCTTGGGAAACCACCTCCCATCTAACTTCTTTAAAAGATGTTTGAAAAAGGGAAAGGGGAAAAAAAAAAAGTTGGAGTTGATGCCCAAGGCGTTTGGATAGGGGGTGTCATTCGAGTTCCCTCTGATGTCATCACAATAGGAGATACCACACTCCCTTAAAATTCAACTCAAGGATACCAGTAATGAGGCTGATTCTCAAGTACCAGGGCTTGTTCACTTTTCGTTCTTAATTGGGTGAACAGATGTGAGCTGGGGTGGTGTTATGGGGAGCTACAGTAGGTAAGGACATTTAGAGGCCTATCTTCTTTTGAAGAGTCTGAGCTGCTTTAGAAACCAGTATGGAATTCAAACAATTTCAGTGTGCTTATGCTCATTCATTCCTTCATTCTCTCTCCAGAGCCCCGTGTGCCCCCATGTGCCTGGTCACTGACCGGTGCTGTGGGCTGGGCTGGGCTGTTAGGATGCTGTTGTCATAATATCCGCCTCCCCTGCCCCCCCCCAACCCGTGTGTCTTTTACCCCTTCCTTGCTGCCCCAGGGAGGGCAGAACTGGGTCAGCACTCGTTGTACCCCCGGCACCTGGCACTAGTTGGTGCAGTATAAATGCTTATATATTTAAGAATCAACTGGGGTTTTTTTGGTTTTTTTGTTTGTTTCATCTCAGGTTCCCCTGCCTCCTCCCCCCACCCCGCCCCCTACTGGTTCTCCCTGGAGGGAGAAATCCAGGCCCCTCTGCCACCAGGGTCAGCTCTAGCAGCCCCTGAAGGAGACCAGGCTAGAGAATGTTTCCTTCCCCCTTGCCTCTCACGGTCTGGCAGCCTTTAGCTGGGGTGCTTTAACTGAGCTCTCAAATTCAAGTGCAGCCCCATCCCCCATGCCTTTTAATAAGTGACATTTTGTTAAATCAGTTATTTGAGGCCTTATCTATATTTCTGTCTGTGCTGGCTTAGTCAAAATAGGAAAGAGAGTGAATATTAGATTTCTTTCCCTGCCCCCCTTCCCTCTCCCCTTGGAGCAACTCTACATAAGATTTCTGATGGTGGGGGGGTGATATGTCCTTGAAGAAGTAAATGCTGCATGCAGAAAAAATGTGGAGGGCTTTGACTTGTAGCGAATGCTGTTTTTCAGCAGCTGTGATTTTTCCATTTTTCTTTTTCTTTCTGTTTTGATTAGTGGAACTCATTGTGCTCCAGGGTTGGGATTGCGTTGGGGGAGGGCGCGGAGGGAACAACATTTACTGGGCGAGCTGGAGTTGGGGAGGAGGAAGGAGAGAAGGGATTTATTGAAAATATATGTCTACTTCTGCTATGATAAAGCGGCAGGCATGTAAAAATGCAATGGGGAAATCATTATTGTGGTAAAATGTAGGCAGAGCTCCGTTTTCTCATTAACAGAGCTTAGCTCGCATGGAGGAGGGGGCGGCCAGGCTGCTTTGAGAGTTGGGGTATTCAATAATAGCAGACACTCGGGGGATTGTCTCCAACCCCCCCTGCTCACCCCCTTCGGCTGCCTTCTCCTTTCTTTCTCCAATCAGTTTGTAACCTTTTTAAAGCTGCTTGTTGGATTTCATGGTCTCCATTGTCACTCCGTGCCACCCCAAAATGCTGTAAGGACTGTTTAATTTTTAAAGTTGGAGGGAATTAAAATAAATTTTCTCTTGGGAACTCAGGGAGAATTTTGGCAACATGCTGTGAGTCAGAGATTGGATTGTATCCCTTGCATCCCGGAGAGCACCAAGAAGAGCCTTATTTAGGGGCTCAAGAATTTGCATATGCTGTGGGGTATCCAAATGAGGGTTTCAGATGGCTTTAGGGGTAGTTGCTACTGTTGTTGACTGAGAGCTTAGTGTGTGTCGCTGGCCCTGTGCAGGTGTACTAGTCACTTCAGTCTTCCAGCATTTGTAGGAGGCAGATGGGTGCCCACTTTACACTTTACACTTGAGGAAACTGAGGCTTAAGGAGACGTGGGTGCTGAGCTGCCAGGCTGGTCTCCAGACCCAGGGCTAACCCGCAAAGGCTGCCTGGTCACCTTCCCCATACGGCTATCTAGATTCTAGGAACCTGGACTACCCCAAGGCCTGCAATCCAAGTGAAGGGTGGAGTGCTCAGGATGTTCACGAGAACTTTTGCTGAGCCCCTGGACAGAGCTGTCTTTCTAAGATCAAGGTTAGTGGCTCACATCTTTGTTAGAAGAAGTGAGCGAGCGCCCTGCTTCTCATCCTGCCAGGCTACAGTGACCGTCAGTGCTGACAACTTGATCTTCAAGTGTGTGTTAGTGCTTCTCATGTGCCCAGACTGTACCAGTGGCTGGAAGTTCCAGGACCAGTAGGAGAAGGAGCTCAGAGTCTGGTAGGGACAAGTCAGGAGAACATATAAACCCGGCACACAGAGAGACCTGCTTAGAAAAAGATCATACTACAGAAGCAGTCAGTGGGAGAGACTGTGTGGAGGAGCCAGGGAAGTCTTCAGAGAGGTGGTACATGAGTGGGGTTGTATGGGTTCAGTGGGGGCTTGCTGGGTAGGCAAGCGGGGAGGGACTAGCAGATAGCATGGCGAGTATAGGAAGCTACATAGAATCTGGCTTTACTGAAGCATCAATTCAAAGCTTACCCTTCTGGGGCGCCTGGGTGGCTCAGTTGGTTGAGCGTCTGACTCTTGATTTCAGCTCAGGTCGTGATCTTAGGGTCGTGAGATCGAGCCCTGTGTTGAGCTCAGCGCAGAGCCTACTTAAGATTCTTTTCCTCTCCCTTTGCTCCCCCTCTATCCCCTGCTTCAAGCTCTCTCTTTGTCTAGGAAATAAAAAGCTTACTCATCTAATGTTATCTTCCATCACCTTCAGTTTAATGCTTTAGAACTGTGCTATCCAATATGGTAGCCGTTAGCCCACGCATGGACATTTTTTAAAAAAAAGATTTTATTTATTTATTTGACAGAGAGAGAGAGAGAGATCACAAGTAGGCAGATCTATAGGCGGGCGGAGGGTGGGGAAGCAGGCTTCCCACTGAGCAGGGAGCCTGATGCAGGGCTCGATCCCAGGACCCCGAGATCCTGACCTGAGCCAAAGGCAGAGGCTTAACCCATGGAGCCACCCAGGCGCCCCATGCATGGCCATTTAAGTTTTAATTAAAAATTAAATAAAATAAAATATTCGTTTTCCCCCGTGGCACTAGCCCCACGTCAAGTGCTCATTAGCTACATGTGGCTGGTGGCTGCCATATTGGAGAGCATGCATATAGAATATTTCCATTAGAGCAGGCAGTTGTGTAAGGTCGCACTGCTCATGAACTTTGCCCTGAGGCTTCTTCTGCAAGCAATGTTTTCCTTCTTTATCCCTTACCTAGCTCATTCCTACTTCCTCCAGAGGCCTTCCCTGTGCACCCCAGGGTAGGTCGCCAGCCCACTGCCCACCTGGATTGCAGTGATCCCTTTCTGTGTCCGTCTGCCTATGAGGACTTTCATTTTCTAAAGGGCATGAGATAGGTTGTGTTCATTTTTGTGCCACGTCTTGTGTATCGTTGTGTCCCCAGCAACCAGTCAGGGCCCAGCACATACGAAGTTCCCAGTCGTAATTGCAGGTGATGAGGCTGGAGAGGTGAGAAGGGATTGGGCTGGGAGGACCTGATACCATGATAGGAATCTTAGACTTGACCTTGTAGGCAAACCCTTCATTGAAGAGTTTGAAGTGAGGAGAGGTGTGGGGGGAAAGTGGACAAGTCAGATTTCTGTATTAGAAAGGTTAGTCAGGGGCGCCTGGGTGGCTCAGTGGGTTAAGCTTCTGCCTTCGGCTCAGGTCATGATCTTGGGGTCCTGGGATCGAGTCTGCTCAGCAGGGAGCTTCCCCTCTCTCTCTGCCTGCCTTTCTGCCTCCTTGTGATCTCTCTTTGTCAAATAAATAAATAAAATCCTTAAGAAAAAAAGAAGAAAAGAACTGTCGGTCAAAGGTATGGAGGACAGGCTGGAGGGGCTGAGGTTGTAGACTGAGATGAGGTAAGAAAGTATTTGGAGGACAGAAGCAGGAAGGGAAAGGTCTCTACTCCTTAGCTATGCTAGCGAGTTTGAGGAGTAATGTCACCATCTTGCCAAGTCAGGGTTTCCTACCATTCCTGTCTCCATTTTGGATGTTCCCGTTCGTTTCTAAGGGAAGCTGCAGAAAACATTCCCTTCCACTTCTTCTGGGTACCCTCAACCTCTTTCTTCTTCTTTTTGAGATTTTATTTCTTTGTTTGAGAGAGAGAGACAGTGAGAGAAAGCATGAGAGGGGAGGTCAGAGAGCGAAGCAGACTCCCCTTAGAGCTGGGAGTCCTATGTGGGACTCGATCCCAGGACTCCAGGATCATGACCTGAGCTGAAGGCAGTTGGTTAACCAACTGAGCCACCCAGGCACCCAACCTCTTTCTTCTTAGGGGGCCCCAGCCTTGGTCTCTACTTTTGTAGATGGTGAGCATCTCCACCCCCTTATCTCCTCACCCTCTCACCCTTACCCTGCCGGGTGCTCACCTGCTCGTTTCTCTTCAGGGTAGTTTCTCTTCAGGGTATACTTTACTCAGTATGGTTCCATGTCTGACCCCTTGTAGTAAATCTGACGCTCAGCACAGAGGCTGGGGTTTTAGCCTACTGTCTTTTTCAGCCCATGATGGATTCTCCTTGGAGGACACTTCTGGGGGCCTAAATTTAAGAAGACTTGTAGAGAGTTTTGCAAAGGAGTCTGGAAAGTAACTGAGATCAATCTAGGCTCTTTGAGTGGAAAGGAACCAGGATAGCAGAAGTAGAGAAACATTAAAAGGATTATTTTCTTTAGGAAGGTGAGGTAAGGTGCTCTTCTGGACGTGGTGACCTCACACTGTATGTTTGGGGATAGGATGCATTTCAGAATGTGACAGCTACCTCCTAAGTGCAGACACATGCCATCATTTTATATATAGGACCTCATTAAAGCCTCAGAGCAACTCAATGGAGAAGGCATTATTATCCTTACTAAACAAGGGAGGAAGTGGGGGGACAAAGGGATGAACAGACTTGCTCAAGGTCTCGTGATTAGCAGGGATTCAAACCCAGGAATCCAGACCTGTGTGACTGTAAAAGCAGATGCTTTTCCCCCTTCCTCCTCCTGCCTCCCACTTAGCCTTACCAGACAGTGTGGCCCGAGTTCAGTTCAGAATGTGGCCAGGATAATACGGAGAAGGGACACCACACTGACCCTTGTGGGGTACTCCTGGATAGCGGTGTAACTCTCCGAGCCTCATTTTCCTTATTCTCAGTACTTTTGCTTTTCTGGTTGAAAAGGCTTATTTTAAGAATCAAAGGAGAGAAAGGATGCACAAGTGCTTTGACAAATACAAAGCCATATACTTTACTCTTCTGCAGAATTGTTTTGTGAAGGAGCAAAGCATTGAGATGGTTGGGTCCCAGGGTTGTATCTGGGTTTTGGGCACAGTGTGTGTGTGTGTGTGTGTGTGTGTGTGTGTGTGTGTGCGCGTGCGCGCACCCTGTCCCACAGATCTCCCTTGTTTCCTTTGGGAGACTTTGGTTTATCTCCCAAACTTTGCAGTCACCACGATTTGGGGGAATGGTTGGTGGCTAGACACATGGTAGGTGGAACCTTGATCAGTGCTGGAGTGCTCTGCATGACCTTGGGAAAGTCACTTCACCTTCCTAAAGCTCCATTTCCTGAGATGGTCACATCTACTCAGAGGTGTCATTGGGAAGATTAATGGCAGAATATGTGTATGAAACAGCACCTTGTCAGCCAGATAGTGATGTGTGTATGTGCAATGGAGGTCATGGGCAGCATGGTCGGTTGAGCACACTCTCAGCCCATTCCCTTTCCTGGTCAGAATGTATGGCTCTTATGTTCTCCTGCTTTTAAGACCTGGAGAAGGACACGATTCAAAACCCCTTTGGAGCTAAGACTTTTTCACTGAAATTGTGTAAATGATAAGTGAAAAGTTCATAGAACTTTTTAGTTTGGACAAGGAGACTACAGGTAGTGCGAGGTGACTATAGAGCATTTGGAAAATATTGGTAGGCCTTAGGAAGAAAATACCAGTTGTCTTTAATTCCTTCCTCTTACTTTTTTAGTAACTTCCTTCCAGTATTTTTTCTAGGCAGCATAGTCTGTTGATTAATAGTTTAAGTTCTGTAGTCAGACATGCCTGGCTTTGGATCCAGAATCCTTCACTTCGTGGAAATAATGGGGATGGGTGAGATGAAACGAACGGATACATGTAAAACATGCCTGGCACTTAGTAAGTTCTCAGTAGACATTAGCTATGATATTAAGCCTGAAAATAGTATTGGGCTAATTTTGAATGAGATTTAATGTTAATATTTTGTTCATTAAATATTCTTTGGGTCCTTTTTTTTTTTTATAGTTTTTTTAGTATATTCTCATGTGGATTTTATGTTCAACAAATATTTCTGGAGAACCAGAAATAGTGTGCCTGTGTGCCAGGCACTGGGTCCCAGAATTTATTTTACTAACTCCTATTATTAGAAATTTAGTTTTTCACTCCATTATAAATAATGCTTCGATAGACATCCTTGTGCATAAATCTTTGATCACATCTCAGATAATTTTCTTAGGATAAATCCCTGGAAAGAAGAATTGCGGTGTTAAAGATAATGGGTGTTTTTAAGGTTCTCAGTAATATTTCCTAAGTGTTCTTCAAAACATTTTTAAAAATTAATTTTCATTCATCCGACTAGCATGTGAGAGTACTGACCTCCCTTCACCAGCTCTAATACTATTTTTCAAAAAATGGTAATTCTTGTGTAGTGTGGGTTACCCTTTCTACCATGGACTACAGCTCTTCTCTGGGACTCATTTTTTTCCTGCTGCAAGGTGGGGTACAAAGGTCTCCTGCTGGTAACTACTATTTATAAATTTAGCAGGATCTTTGGGTTTCTGTTGTAGAAAGGCTGTGCAGATGACCTGAATTATTATTGAAAGTGCTGCTTTCAGCCAAGTTAGAATTTCTTTATGCTTATGCAGAGACTTGAGAAGTACTTTCTTCTCACCACACACATCCCTGCCCAGGGCATGGGGTGTGTCAGATAGCTGGTTTGTATTGTCAGGCGACCAGGATTCTCCACTCATGTAAATAATCGTTGTTAGCAGTCGACTGCAGAATTACGGGGTCCCTGTTGAAAGTTTTAGGAATTTGTTCTGTTTGAAACTTTATAAGGAAAGGAAAGCTCCTTTTACCTCCCACAAGTATCATAGTGTCCAAGTGTTGTATGAAATGAAATATGGAGAAAAAAGTTGCTCTATTGAAAATGCTGAAAAGTAGAAAGGGAATGAAAACCAGACAGCATTCCATCATCTAGATAGAACCTCTGTTTTAAAAAAAAATGGTGTGTTCCTTTCTAGTGTTTTCTTTTCCCATATATATATATATATAAAACAATATATATATATCTATATCTTTGCATAGTTGGAGGCTTTCTGGGTGTGAGTTTGTTTGTTTGTTTTAACCATTTCCTGATTGGTTCAAGCTACTTATATACAACACTTAGGCTCCCTTTACCTCCTTTATGCCTCTTGTGGTCTTGTGATTTTAAGCTTCTCTCTAGATTAAGCCCCAAGGGATGTTGTTTTAAAAAGTCAATAATAATTTAGATTAATCTCCATAAATATGTAGATCTCTGTGGTGTTCTTCGTTTCTTCTTGAATGACCGTGCTCATGATGTTCTCTCAGATTAATTTCCTTCTTTCTGAAGAAACCCCCTTAGTTGTGTGTGTGTGTGTGTGTGTAAGCATGCATAGGGGGTGTCTGGTGGTGCCCTAGTCTTTCAATTTATGTTTGTCTGAAAATGTCTTTCCCCTTTTATTTGGAGGATATTTCCACCAGGTATAGAAGTCTAGGTTGCCTTTTTTTTTCTTTTAATTCCTTAAAGATAATGTTCCATTGTCCACTGGCTTCCTGCATTTCTGTTAAAAAGTCATCTGTCAGTTTTATTGTGTTTCTTTTGAAAGTAATATTTTCTTTTCTCTTTAGCTTCTTTTTTTTTTTTTAAAGCAATTGCATTATGGTGTACATTAAGTGTGGCTCTCTTTGTATGTATCCCCCATGGAGTTTGGAGAGCTTTTAGAATTTATGGCTTGATTTAAAGTCCATTTTAGAAAATTTGGGGGGAGTTCTCTTTAAATTGCTTTTGCCCCATTATTTCTCTCCTCTTCTTTGTCTTTGCATTTGTTAGACTCTTTTGTGGTATCTGACAGGTCCCTGAAGTTGTTTTTGTATTTTCTGTGCTTCAATATGAGTATTTTTTCTACTAATCTATTTTCCACTTCATGAGTCATCTCTTTCCTGTTTGTTGTCCAACCTATCTAGTAAATTCTTAATTTATTTTAATTGTTGTAAATATCTTATTTATAAAAAAGATAGTTTCTGATTTTTTTAAAGATTTTTTTTAAATGTTTATTATTTATTTGACAGAGAGAGATCACAAGTAGACGGAGAGGCAGGCAGAGAGAGAGAGATAGAGGGAAGCAGGCTCCCTGCTGAGCAGAGAGCCTGATGCAGGACTCGATCCCAGGACCCTGAGATCATGACCTGAGCCGAAGGCAGCGGCTTAACCCACTGAGCCACCCAGGTGCCCAGTTTCTGATTGTTTTTAATGATTGTATTTTTCTCTTGGTTTGGTCCTGATGTGCTTGGTAATTTTTGTTTGAATGCTGGGCATTTCAGATGGAAAAAGCTCAGGATGTTGGGTCACCTTGATTCTGTTAAGGCTGGTCTACTTTTGATCTGCCCTTGCTTTTAGAGTGAGTGTTTATTGGGGTCCCGCTTCCTTGATAGACCCTGATATTCACAATTTGTTTTTCTACCTCTGGGAGACTACCAAAGTCTCTGCTTAGCTTTTCAGTTTTTTAACTTTTTTTTTTTTTTTTCCCGGTTTGGATTTCCAGGACCTAGCTCTGTACACAGGTGATTTCAGTGTCATCAAATGCCTTGAGGGGAAATTATTGAACATTGGGTTCATGTATGAGTGGTTCATTTTTCCCTGAGATCTTGGGTCTTAAATCCTGGATGTCATTATAGCCCTGAACTGCAGCTTTTGTTTCCTTGTCCAGGGAGAGAGCTGCAGCATGCTGTATCTTGCTGCCTTTTCTCTCAGTGTTTGTTATACCAGATCAGCACATGTTCTGGGGAGAAACATCAGCAACTGATATGTACCTCACCAAGGTTCTCTTTCTTCTAGGGGAATCATCCTTCCCAGCCTGGCTGCCTTGTTGTACTCCCATAGCTTCAACAGTTATTATGGTTATTATTATTATTATTATTTCATATTTTATTTATCTTTTATACTTGTTCTATACAGGAGGGTTAATCTAATAGCAGTTGTGTCATGACAGTTGAAAGTGAAGTCTAGTTTTTTTTAATCTTTTATCATTTGACATTTTAAGTATTTTGTATTCTTCATGGAGGGTGGGTGCCCGGGTGGCTCAGGTGGTGAAGCACCTGAGTCTTGATTTCAGCTCAGGTCCTGATCTCAGGGTCCTGGGATCAGTGGGGAGCCTGCTTCTGGATTCTCTCCCTCTGCCCCTCCCCCTTCCATCCCGCTTACTCACTCTCTCTCAAATAAATAAATGAATTTTTAAAAATTCTTCATTAGGTGATTTTTAATATCCACACAAAACTGTTTGCTATGGCTTTTATAATCTACTCAACCATTTTTCTAATGTTGGATGCTTAGGTCATTTCCCATAACTTGCTTTTAAAAAAATAATGCTGCAGTAAATGTCTTTGTGCCAGAGCATCTTAATATATTTTAAAAGCATGGACTATGAATGATCAGAGTTGAAAATATTAATCAGTAGTGATTGTTTCCATGTATATGTCAGGTACAAAAATAAATACAAAACTTTTCTATCTCAGATGGTCCAGAGAGAAACATTCCTTTTTCCAAAGTGTTTTTATTTCTTTAAAAATATTCATTTAGTGCTTACCATGTGCCAGGCATTCTTTTATATGCTTTATAATACTAATTTTAATTCTCCTAAGGGCCCTAGGACACAGGTAGTAATAATGATAATGGTTTTAAAGATGAGGACTCTGAGCACAGGAGGGTAGATAACTTGCCCAAGGTCACCCAAGTAACTTCCAAGGTCACACAGCCTGTCAGTGGCAGAGCTGAGCCATGAGTTCCTACTCTAGAGCCCATGGTTTTGGCTCCTCCCCTGTACCACCTGGAGCTAATTGTTCTAACTTATCACTTCCTTTTCCTCCCATTTTAGCTTATTCCAGAGCTGCCCCAGCCTTTTCTTAATTGACCTTTTTTTTTTTTTTTAAAAACCGTCTGCCTTGTGGTTGCTGGGGGATGAGTGTGAATGTGGGTACAAGGTGCCAGGGACAGAAATTGCTGTTTCTGGGACTGGGTCTGTGCAGGGACAGCTCACTTTATAGGTTGACCAGATAAGCTTGCCGGGTGGCTTGTAGTGTGTCTGTTGGGGACTCTGGGTGTGGATCGAATGACAGGGAATTCTGCCTCCACCTGTGGTTTGACGGGCCAGCGTTAGCTGGTTGCTGATTTTGCCATTTAGAGAGGCAGAGTGAAGTAATCCTTTTCTCTTCTCCCTTTTTCCAGTTCCACTTCCGGTTAGGAGCACAAATAGTTATCAGGGCTTGCCTGATAAAGCACTGGTGCTTTGGACTTTAGGGACTGTGGGGTGTGGATGAAGAGTGGAGAAGTCGTTGACATTTGTCTTTCTGCCTCTCTTTGGATCTTTCTGTAAGTGTCCCCATCAGTCTCCTGTCCCTCTCTGCTTGTTATGTCTTCCTCCTACCCATTCCCCTCTTTCATCTTCCTGCTCATCTCCCCTTTTGGGTATAACATGGATTTGGGGGAGAGGTGGATGTGGGGATAACTGGTTTCCTTAGGGTTGTTGGGTTTGTACCTTGAAGGGGTTCATCAGAGAGAGCTTTGCGGGTGAGGTGGCTTTGAGCATGTTGATTAAGTGGTATCAAAGGAGCTATGTAGGAAGGATGACTAGGTGGCAGAGAAGTGAAGGAGAACTTGTCCCTTCCCTGCTCACAGCCTTTCAGCAGCCCCTACTGTAGTCAGTGAAAGCCAGTGTCCTTGCAGTGGCCTGGTGATACTCTGCTCCCTCATCCTGCTACTCTCTTCCTTCATTCTGCTTGAGCCACATTCTGCCTCTTCACCATTCCCTGGATGTACCTGGCACCTTCTTGCCTTAGGGCCTTTGCATAGGCTGTCTTCTATGCTTGGATTGCTCTTCCAGAACCTAGATACCCATCTGCATTGCTCACTGTCTTCCCCTTCAAGTCTTTTCTCAGACGTCCCTTTCTCACTGAGGCTTTCCTCTCTACTGTATTTAGTGCTGAATTGCCCATCCCCTTTAATACATTTTGCCTGGATTTTCCATTCCCTTTATCTGCTCTTTGTCTCTTTTAGAAATATTTAAGGGGAACCTGAGTGGCATAGTCTGTTAGGTGTCTGCCTTTGGCTCGGCTCATGATCCCGGGGTCCTGGGATCGAGCCCATTGATGGGCTTCCTACTCAGTGGGGGGCCTTCTTCTCCCTCTCCTCCCTGCTCATGCTCTCTCTCCCTATCTCTGTCTCTCTCGAATACATAAATAAAATCATTAAAAAAAAAAAACAACCACTTTAACCATTTAGGATTCCATATAGTTTACTTATTTCTTATCTTTACTGTCTCCTCCCTTCTAGAACATGAGCCCCGAGGAGCCAGAGATCTTTCTGTGTTTATTCTCTGCCAACCCTAAGCACCCAGCATGGGGCCAGGCACATAGTAGGCCCCCAGGAGATGTTTGTTGAGTGCTGGGCTCCTGGGGGCTCTGTAGGGCCCCCAGCTCAAGAGACTTTTATCACATCTTAGGATCTGAAAAGTCTTTGCCTGTAGGAATTTTTTTAATTAAGATTTTTATCATTGTCATCCCCTTCCCCCTTCCAGTTCATTTAAGACTGTTATGAAACAAAACTCATTATGCTTCAAAATCTGACAGAGCTAAGGCCCCAGGGAAAGTGCGAGGAGGCAGCCATGGAGGGTACTTCCTTCCATTTCCCCCGTCCGTGGTTGTGGTTGTCTCATGGGGTTGGTTCCCTTAGGACGGCCTGAAGCCCTCAGGGTCGAGGTGAGCAGGGGTTCCCGGGCCTCAAGGGGTACAACCAGCTGGAGAGTTTCCTGTCAGCCAGAATAGAAAATGCTGCCTTCCCACATTGAAGGGTTTCTCCAGTCACCAGGAGTCAGGATAGAAGGGGTAAGAGGTGGCAGGCTGGTGAGAAGGGAGAGCAGTGAGGTGTGTTTTATATGGTTCAGGTGGAGGAATAATGGCCCAAGGAGAAAGTAGACTTGTGGTCCTCTGTGGGTGTGACTTTTAGTTTTCGCTTAAAACAACCAGTGGATTTTGTTGATG
>NC_081561.1:61188943-61263088 GCF_022355385.1 Mustela nigripes
TGTGACTTTTAGTTTTCGCTTAAAACAACCAGTGGATTTTGTTGATGTGTTCAGCAGTGGTTACAGTACAAATAGGCTTGAAGGGCCTGTGGGCCTGGGCTCTGGGTCACTCAGTACTCATTCTGCTGCAGGAGGGATCCCACCAGGGATGGGGGGGCTTGGGTGTGGAACCTTGTGGCTCTGAAGCCAGCGTGTTGAACTTCTGGATCTGTGGGTTCCTGGGAAGGGGGCAGACCTGCTGGGAGTAATTAACGTGTGTGGTGGATGGGGAAGGGGCTCAGACTCCTCCCAGCATTCTTTTCCAGAGATTTCCCTAAATGAATCCATGCTCTGGCTTCTCAAGCAGGGCAGACCTATCCTCTGACTTCAGTAGGCCAAGGAAGGCTTTGTTCATCCGGAGCTTCAACTGCGAATCTCCTTTAGACTTTTGTTTTCTCCTTGTGAACAAAAGAAGGGAGCTTAGAGGGTACAGTTGACTTTTTTTTTTTTTTTAAGATTTTTAAATTATTTATTTGACAGAGATCACAAGTAGGCAGAGAGGCAGGTGGGGGGGAGAGGGGGGAAGCAGGCTCCCCGCTTAGCAGAGAGTTTGATGTGGGGCTCGAACCCAGGACCCTGGGACCATGACCTCAGCCTAAGGCAGAGGCTTTAACCCACTGAGCCACCCAGGTGCCCCTACAGTTGACTCTTGAACACTGGGGGATGTTTGGGGGCATTCGAAAATCTGTGTATAACTTTCGACACCCCAGAAACTTAACTGCTAATCACCTGCTGTTGACAACAAGCCTTACCAATAACAAGCAGTTAACATGCATTTTGAATGTTACATGTAGCGCATACTGTATTCTTAGGATAAAGGAAGCTAGAAGAAAGAAAATGTTATTAAGAAAATCACAGTGAGGGGCGCCTGGGTGGCTCAGTGGGCTAAAGCCTCTGCCTTAGGCTCAGGTCATGATCCCAGGGTCCTGGGATCGAGCCCTGCATCGGGCTCTCTGCTCAGCGGGGAGCCAGCTTCCTCCTCTCTCTCTGCCTGCTTCTCTGTCTCCTTGTGATCTCTGTCTATCAGATAAATAAATAAAATCTTAAAAAAAAAAAAAAGAAAGAAAATCACAGCGAAGGGAACATACATTTATAGTACTGTATCATATTTATCAGAAAAAAACCGGTATACAAGAGGGCCTGCACTATTCAAACCCATGTTGCTTAAGGGTCAACTGTAATATTCTTGGGTTGTCACAGGGCTAGGCCAGGATAACAAAATTATCAATAGGCTGTCAGCATACAGTGATGTAAGTGAGATGTGGGGATCCGATAAGGGAGGCCTGGGGAGAGCTTCAGCCTTGGAGACCTGGGTTTTCACCCTCTCCCACCCCCTCCACCCCAATCTTGGCATTTCATCTGCTAATAAAGTAGCAACACCAACTGATGTGAGTTTCACCTCCTTTCATTTCCTTTCTCTTGTCTGTACTGGGGCCATAATGAGCTTCAAAAAGCCACCAGCTGAACGATCAGCCTCTGAATAATCAAGTCTGTACAACTAAAAATACACGGTTACATTATAATGCAGATATACTAATAAATTAAAGGGAAAATAATTGAGCCTACTGCTGTTTACTGATGCATTGTCCCCACCAGAAGTTACATAGGAAATAAATAAAATGACTTCACCCTAGGTCGTTTGGGCCCTATAGCTTAGTTGTTTAGAATATACGACTAAGGAGGCCCAAATCCTGCTTTGAGCCCCACATGAGATTATGGTGACTAGTTACCCAGACTTGGCTCCTCCTCCTGGCCTCAGATGGCCTGCCAAGCCCTCACCAGCTGTCTCTCCCTGTAGCTCTTGGGTGCAGGTGATTTGGTGTAATCTCTCTCCACTGTGGAAGAAAATGCTCAAGGCATAGCCCTCCTACTGAGGGTGTCAGGAGTCCCACTTTTGATTTAAATATACAGGAGTAGATTTCCCAGTTGTTAGACATCTGTTATTATGTGTCCTGGGTAAATAAGGTCTTTGTTCTTATCTAGTAGCTTGATTTGGACATACTTGAAATAATTAATTCAGTACACATTATTGAATCCTCACTATATGCAGACTCCAAGCTAGGCATTGGCAAACTTTCTTTAGAAGGCCGGAGAGTAAATATTTTCAGCTCTGGGAGCCATGTCTCTGTCCTCTGTACTAAGTAAGTCTTGCTATTGTAGCATAAATGCAACCACAGACAAAATGTGTTTGGATGAATTGCGGGGCTGTGTACCCATTAAACTTTATTTACAAAAGCAGGTGGTGGGATTGGCAGCAGGCCAGCTACTGACCCCTGGTCTGACCCCTTCAACCCCTTCATTAAAGATATAGCCATGAACAAAACAGACCTGATCATGACCCTCAGGGAACTTTCATTTTTGCTGGGGATGATTCTTTGCTACTGTTAGTAGCATTGCTTTGAGACCACACCTGTTGTAAATAGTTTTACAAGTAGCTTTAGGGGGGCCATGGAAACCTTCATGGAAAGTAAGTAACTTTCCTGGAGAAACGTCCTGGTGCATAGGCAGTTCTACTCGTGCATAGGCAGTTCTATTTATAGTACCCTCTGGTGTCTGAGGGTACGGTGTGTACTTAATTTGGCACGTAGATATATTTTTGAGTTGCTGGTTTTTGTTTTTGTTTTTGTTTTCTTTTCACTTAACAATTTCACATGCATAGTTTCATGCATTGGCCTGGATTGTTTAATTGTAGTGGCTACGTAATATTTCTTGCTGAGTTAAGGCCTGTTAGATGCCCCGGTATAGTAGGCATTTCTTAGGTGTTTGTTTCCAGTTGCAGTAAAAACCCTTCCCAAGTTGAAAAGGAGCTAGTCTGTGCAGAACCGCCCCTGGTGAGAAGTGTTGACTTGGGAGAACGCTGGGAGAGTCGGGCGAGGGTGGTATCCTCATGCTGGCCAAAGGGGTGACAGTCCACACCCTGTAGCCGGGGACCTGCCAGGTAAGTGTGTTCTCAGGGTAAATGTTTCAGTGACAGATAGCAGGGTGATCTTTTACTCAAGCACCTCTCCCCCACTGCAGGGAAAGCATTTGGAAGCGGTGGAGCAAACTTGGAATCTGCAGAGATTTTGTGGGTAGATGGGGAGGGAGAGCAGTCCTGTGCAGAGAAGATAAAAAGCCCAGGGGGCAGGGTTGGCAGCCAGAGTGTGGAAGGGGCATGGGTTCTGGGGCCAGACTGACCTTGATGTGCCTCTGACTTTTGAGTTTGTCCCTTACGCCCCATAGCGGGGTGCTTCTTAGCCTCTCTATGCCTCAGTTTTCTTTGCTATAAAATGGGGCTATAATATCCATTCCATAGCGGGTGTCGCCTGGGTGGCTCAGTCAGTTGAGCATCTGACTCTTGGTTTCGGCCCAGGTCGTGATCTCAGGGACGTGAGATCAAGCCCCACGTCAGGCTCCTAGCTCAGCAGGGAGAGGGCTTGAGATTCTCTTTCTCTCCCTCTGCCCCTCCCCCTGCCCACACATGTGGGCTCTCTCTCAAACAAACAAAATAACTCTTTAAAAGAAATAGTAATACCATTCCCTGGAGGTGGTGAGGATCAGACAGAATAGTCCAGTAAGCACATTACACAGTGCTTGGTTTATGAGCGCTCTATGTAAATGATAGCTGTAATTGTTTGGTGTGAAGCAAGTGGCCCATGTTAGGCCTGCAACTCACAGCAGTAGTCGTTTTACTGTTCTTGTTACTGGGGAGGCCCCGGAAATTACCCGAGACCAAGACTGGACTTCCCCTCTTTTTCCTCCCATCACTTCTGTCCCCACTCCCTGGATAACTCAGATGGGGAGGTCAGACCCAGATTCCTGAGCCCAGGCTTTTAATAAAATCAGATCTGAGTCTGACAACCAATGGGATCATCTCATTGACTCAGCCGTTCATGCATTCATTCATTCGGCACTTACGCAGAGGCTCTACTCCGTTGTACAGTGTGCAGTGGTGAAGAAAGCAGGCATGGCGATGGGCTTTAATCAAATAATCCCACAAATGTTTAATTATAGACTGTGATAAGAGCAGTGAGAGAAAAGTACAGGGCTTTAGGTTGGGAGACGATCTTTCTTTTTACAAGACACTTAATTTCATTAGTAATCGGGGAATACAGCTCACGGCGAGATTCCATCTTATCAGCATTGGGTGGCCAGACATGAGGAAGCCTCTCTGAGCGAGCATTGGAGGGAGTGTAGAGCCCCTGGCCTCATGTGCACTGCGGGTTAGGAGCCTGAACAGATGCAGCCACGCTGGAGAATGGTTTGGGGCTGTCTTGTAAAGTTGTATGTGCGCGTACTGTGTGACTTGGCCGGTCTACTCCTCAGGGTACAAAATCACGAGAAACTCATTCAGAGGGGCACTTGGAGATGTGTCCTAAGAATGTTCCTCCTTGGAACACTGTAGATGTGAGCAGGAAGCTGGAAGCCTGAATGCTCTTCTGCTGGAGAATGAGATTGTGGTCACGTGATGAGCCACTAGGCCATAGTGACAAGAAATGAACAGCATCTGCGTGTATGGGTAAGAGTGAATCTTAAACCTGTCTGCAGTTGTAGCTAAAGCAAGACCCTGCACAGCCCATAGAGCGGACTACCTTCGGAATTCATTTTAAAGTCAACAGAACATTTAAAATACATTGTTTCGGGGGCAGGGGGTTGGGTTTGGGGAAGGATCCTCTGGTGGGGCCAGTCTCTTGAACCTGCTTCTCTGGACACTGGCTCTTTATTTTTAAAGAGCAGTGAGGAGAAGGGAGTGGGGAGGAACCAGGAGCCAGCTTGTGTTTTGTAGCCTTTTTTTTGCCGATTGCTTTGGAAGCTTTTTTTTTTTAACCCAAATTACAAAAGGTTACCTATCGGAGTAGTGACGCTAGGTGCCTCTGTGTGCATTTTATGTATTTTTTTTTTTTTTTTTTTTTTTACCCTGAACGCCTTTTTCGATGACCACAAATGCAGATGGGATATGGGAAACTGTGGCCTGAGTGTCGTGATCGCTGCCGTTTCCTGCCCCCAAGAGTGGTGTCGGCGGATGTTAGCTTGGAGGGCGGCTGTGTTTGCAGCCAGCTGTGAGATTCCTGGTCACAGGGCCCCCTTCCCCATGAAGAGACTGATGTGGCGCTGTGATGAGGCCTTCTCCGGTTCCAGGTTTAGCAGGCAGAGGTAGTTCAGAGATGAGTAAGAGGGGAGCACTTTTTGGTTGTAGACTCAGGCTCACACATGCATATCGAAACTCTTCCTCACTTTCGCTTTTCTCATTGATGGGCCTTGAGGCGTCCGAAAGTCATCTGTGGAAGGACAGAGGAGAGAGCAGAGGGAGCAACTTTTTGTATGAAAGCACCAGAGGGGAGTTGGGGGTGGGCTGGAAGAAACCAAGATGTGCTCCTCTGGGGATGAATAGCTCATCTGGTGGGAAGGTTTGAAAAGATGCTCTTGTCAGGCTGTCTGTCCTGAGGTGACATGGAAGCCATCGGGGGCACAGAGGACCTGCTGACTGAGCGTGGTCCTCCCCGGCAGCAGGGGTTAAGGGGGAACACGTTTGCAGAGGAAAAGAAAGAGTCCAGAGGAGGGGATGTGGATAAAGGGGGATCAGCAAGCCAGACCGTATGCAGTGACTGCGTGAGAGAACAGGGAGTGCCTGGAAGGTGAGCAGGTGGACCAGGGTGGTTCTGTGTGTTCCAGAAAGGAAAGCCCGAGGTGAGAGCTCCAGAGGAGATATTTGGTCTTAGTATAAGTCAAGTGTTTTTCAGACTGTAGTTTGCAGTCCATTAGTGGGTTGTCTAATTAACTAAATGATGAAGACCAGCAATTTAGGAAGATGAAATATAATGGAAAGGAAAGAATAAAACGGGAAGACAAATTTCCTGTGGATCAGAGATGGATGGGTCAACATTGTTTCTTGAAAATGTTTGTTCAGGGTTACCTGGGTGGCTCATTCGTTGAGCATCTGCCTTCAGCTCACTTCATGATCCCAGGGTTCATGCCCTGAGTCAGACAGACTCTGTTTGGCAAGAAGCCTGTTTCTTCCTCTTCCTCTCCCACTCCCCCTGCTTGTATTCCCTCTCTTGCTGTCTCTCTCTCTGTGTCAAATAAATAAAATCTATTTTTATTTTTTAAAGATTTATTTATTTATTTACTTGACAGAGAGAGAATAAATAAAGTCCTTTTTTAAAAAAAATATTTATTTATTTATTTGATAGAGCAAGACAGTGGGAGAGGGAACACAAACAGAGGGAGTGGGAGAGGGAGAAGCAGGCTTCCCGAGAAACAGAGAGCCTGATGCCAGCCAGGCTGGATCCCAGGACCCTGGGAGCAAGACCTGAGCCGAAGGCAGAAGCCCAACAACTGAGGCACCCAGGTACCCCATAAATAAAATCTTTTTAAAAAGAGAGAAAATATTTGTTCCATTTTATATATTTATTTGGATATATAGATATTTTAGGTACTGAGTCATGATAAAAAGTATAATTTCGTTTTAGAGGTAAGGTGGAGAAAGTTTGAAAGTCTTTGTTACAAGCTACCATTTAATAATAGTCCTTACTATTTATGGAGCGCTTATACCGTGCCAGGCACTCTGCTAAGTGCTTTCCATACATTTTCTCATTTAAATCTCAGGACAACTCTTTCAAGCAGATATTATCATTCCCATCTTAGAGATGAGGATATCAAGTTCAGAGAAGTTAAGTGACTCTCCCAGAGTCATGGAGCATGTGAGTCTGGAATTGAACCCAACTGCAGGCCTTTTACAGGCCTAAGCATATAATGAATGTCTACTACAGGAAGAAGCACTGATGGAGCTTTCCCAAAGCCTGGAAAACGGGTGGAAAGTGGGAAGTCTTTGAGCAGAGGCTGAGTTGCACCTGTGGGACAGTGGTGATGGGGGTTTGGATTGGATCAGTACTGTGGATCCCTGATTATTCCCACAAATGTTTTATGGTGTAGCTAGGAATGCAACCTGTTCCTGTCGAAAGGCAGTCCAACTCTTGGGTTTCTTTGATCCTTGATTAGAGTACAACTTACTTAGTTAACATAGTTGTAGACTTGTTTACAAGTGGAGTTTTCTTTTAACAAGTTTTCTGTAATGAATGTACATTTATTTCATGATTTTAAAAAGATATGAAAAAATGTTTTCTTGTTTTGTGTAACAAGCACACATCAATTTTATAATTTTTAAAAAGTCATTAAAAAGGAAATAATGGTGCAATGCAACAAAAACTTTAATTAAGAATTCTTCCTGGCAAGTTTGTGAAGATAGCTGGCAGGTGGCTGTTTCTGTTCCAGTGTGGTCTGGAGAGGCTCTGTGCACACCATGGGAGGTGATTGGTGGACAGGTTTTTGTTTTTGTTTTTGTTTTTGTTTTGTGTGAACAGTAGCTTCTTATCAGTTGCCTGTACCAGCCCATCCTGCTTGCACAAAACAGGATGACATGTGGGACCATGGCTCCAAAGTGAAGCTTGCACTGATTTTATTTAAAGCTGGAAAGGATCTTGGAGGTCATCTCCACTGAACTCCTCATTTTATAGAAGAGGAAACTAAGTCCTGAAGAGGGAATGTGACTTTGTTTTGCCTTTGACCCATCCCATAGAGAGCAGAATGGGACCAGCTTTCATATGGGCTAAACTATGTTGCTTTCTCAAGGAAAAGCAGTCCTAAAAGTTGGTTGAGGTTGGGGTGAATAAAAACCAAAGAAGTGGCCAACTTCAAATTCTGAATTTGTGGGAAAATTCCAAAGCAGAGGTGAGAGGAGTGGAATTTAGTTGAAAGAACCTTGATCTGGGAATTGAGCGACTCGGGTTCTGCTTCCAGCTTTAAAGCTCTCTGTGTAATCTTTGGTTAGTTACTTGCTCACGGTCACTGGAGGAATTTAATTCTTCTTCACATATCACTTAGTCAGCTCATGGCAGGAATACTATCCCCAAACAGAGCAGGTCCTAAGGCTAATTTCCTTCTAGAGTCAATGGCCTCATCTTCTTAGAGCTGTCATTGACCATGTTCTGTAGACTTTAGGCCACAAGTGTAGGAAGCTCTCCAGCTTGATGGGTGCCAACCATCATGGAACTTAAAGTACAGTTGCTACATGGCCATGGAGAACTTCATCTTCTCTTTGACTGGTTCCTCAAGTTCAGAGATTTTTGTTTTCTGAATCCTCATAGTGCCGAGTAGGTGCTCAGATTGTATATGCTTTACATGTCTGAGTCATTGAACTGATGTTTGTGTGTGTTTTCATGAGTCACATGGAAGTACGATCCAAGTCTACTTTGAATAGTTTCTGTTACTGTGGCTCCATGGATCGACCAGTCGCCTCATCTCCAAGTGGTACAGGCATGCATCTTGAAACACAAGCCATCTGATTTAAGAATTGAACTGTGTTGAGGAGCTCTGTGGTTTGTGATGGGGTCGATTTGAAGTCGGTCATTCTGTGCCTAAGTAGGCAACAATCTGAGGGGAGGGGATGCCACGGAAGGAGTGGGGAGATAGGAGGGGTGGGGAGAAGCTTCTTCCAGGCTTCCAAATTACCCAAGGAGATGTGGATAGCAAAGAAATCGCTAGGATTATGGTGGATTGTGATCAGTTTCCAGGATCTTCTCAGAGGATCGTTAAGAGAGCAGATAAATTTCTCATACGAGACCCATCCAGAATAGGATATCCTCATGGGCTAGCTGTGTTTTTCCTTTACCTGGGGTGTCATGCAAATGCAGCCAGTTAACCTGACGGATGGCCTCAGCTGGGATGGAAGGCAATTGATGGAGTTTGTTTTACCCTCTGTTATCAAGGCTCATAATATGAGCTTTAAGGCTTTATGACTTGATTAGTGGCATCAGCGCTTGAAAGAGCTGGCTTAGGGCTGCTGTGGAAGGTTACAGGGAGAGTAATTAGATGGTAGTTGTGAAATGGGGGGCGGTTTCCATTTACTAATGGCGTTGAGGGAGCCCTGCCTGGCACTGAACCCCCATGGTGAATTTATCAAAAAGAAAATGAGTTGGTTAGTTTGGGTGCTCTGCTCTCAGCTTTCTCTCCACCTGTAGTTAATGCCCGTGACCTGCTGCCTGAGAGCTCACTAGAGCCTCTGTTTCCTCTAGTCCTTTGCTTCTCCAAGCATGGTCCCTGAATCAGTGGCGTCCCACATCCCCTGGGAGCTTCTTAGAGTAAACGCAGAACCCACACTGGTAGAGTCTGGATCTGCATTTTAAACAAGGTTCTCAGGGGGTCTGGGTGTACTTTAACATTTGAGAAGCACTGGACCAGCACACATGCCCCCTGAGGTTAGAGATTTGTGGCAATGTGTTTTTTATTGGGTAGTGCAATAAAATATTTGAACCCTAGGGCTGCTGTAGGTTTCCAGCCAGTGTCTTTAATTAGAACCTGGATTTGTCTGTGTGGACGTGTGTGTGTGTCCATTGTCACTTGTGGCGTCAGTATAGGGTTGTGGTTTACATCTCCTGTGCCCCTACCCCCCTCCGCTAACCGAGTTCTTGGCATAGCTAGTCATTTCTCTGAATGCAAGTCTGGCATCATAGAATGTGGTGGTGGGGAGGATGACCAGAACACCACTTTCTTCCTGTTGCTCCTCTGAACAGGAGCCCATGGTACCTCCCATTGCCTGCTGTGTCATATCCAAACCTCTCACTGGGGTTCCTACACCTCGGGGCCCAGGTTTATCTGCCTCTTTCCAAGGCCAGGCAGCATCCCACTGTATAGCAAGATTGCACTGGGCTGATTCTCCTTGAACCTGACTCAGGGTCCCATGTCTGAAGTATCTTTCCCACTGCCTTCCTGGTAGTCCCGTGATTTCTCTGTTCTCTGCACCCTTGTTTGCTCTGCTGCACTGTTTTGTACTTGGTGATTTGGGGCTGCTTACTGAAGCCTTGTTGTTTTTGTGGGCTGGTCTTAACCCCTCGCTCAGATAACACACTTTCATTAGAGCGTGGGTATGGCCTGATGAATGAACACTGTAGGTTCCTTGAGGCTGTCCAGCATCAAGAGGGCAAGGATTCGATATGAGTGGGTAAGTTGTGTTGCTGGCTTCACAGTTGGGGTGGGGATTGGTGAGGGCTCTGAAAAGAAGCCTAGAAGAGATTGGAAGGGACTCCACAGAGGAGAGGTGGGAATTGGGCCCCTTGTCTATAGCCTTTCCATAATGGTCCCAGAGGGAGAGAATGAGTGCCCTCGTGTATCTGGTTTATTGCTAACCTGTCCTTTCTCTTTTTACATAAGTCTGATGGTGGGGAAAGATAGATTCTTTAAGGAGAGGCAGGGAGGACAGATGCAGATATTAGGAACTGGCATTGTCCTGATAAGGTTTGGGGTGGAGGCTATATTTACTTCTGACAGGTATACTGGTAGGATCTTTTTCTGTGTTTAGAAATAGTTTATGGAAGATGAGCGTATGCATTCTTTAAAAAAAACCCGCAATAAACTGACACCAGAACAGAATAAAATTTAAACAGATCAGTTACCATAGAAGAAACGGAGAACGTTATCGAAGAGCTGTTCCTTAAAATAGTCATAAGACCAGATGGGTTTCACAGGTAAAGTTTTTCAAATATTGAAGGTGCAGGTGATTCTAATACTACTTGAATTGTTCTAGAGCAAAGAAAGAAGGAATGCTTACATTCTTCTTGTGAACGTAGCATAATAAATACTGGCAAGAGAGTTGTAGGGGCACACACAGCTACAAAGTGATCGCAGTTTTGAATATTGATGCAAAATTCTACTACTGATTAGCACACAGAATCTAGTAGTTCACTGAAAGAACTGCATAGGCATGTGGGTTTCAGAGCAGGAATGCAAGGATAGGTTAATTTTAGGATTTCTATTAATACAATTCATCATATTCAAGGGTCTAAGCTGCTGAAAAGATTTATGAAAAATTAAGCATCTCTTTCTAATAAAAACTCATAACATAAGAATAATTAGATACTTCCTCACTGTGAGAAAATAGATCTTTGTCAAACTGGTAGCCAAATTTTGCTTAGCATTGAAATGGTGGGTAGTAGATACATTCCCAATAAAATCATGATTCAGCACCATAATTCTGTAACCTTGTTTTGGAAGGATAAGCTGGTAAAATTAGATAAGAGAAAGAAATAAGAGGTATAAGAACTAGAAGGAGGAGACTAAGGACAGAGAATTTGTTAAAGTAGATGAATATATCATGAATGCATAAAATCAGTACCTCTCCCATATAAACAATATCCCAACTGGAAAACACGATGGAAGAAAAAATTCGATTTATGTAAGCAACAAAAGAGATGAACTATCTAGTTATAAGCTTCAAAAATTATATGTGACTTCAGTGCTATGCAAAGGGACATAAAATACTTAAACAGGAAGATAATATAATCTTGGCTGGAAAGAGTCAGTGTTAGAAAAATATCAATTCTCCTATACAGTAAAAATGTGACCACAATAAAAACTACCAATAGGGTTATTTTGGTAGTAGAAAAATCTGATTCTAAGTTCATATAGAAAAATTAATCTGCATGAAAATATGACAAAGAAAAAGAGAGAAGGGTCTACTGTAACAGATATTAAACATTTTAAAAGCTGTAGTGGGGCGCCTGGGTGGCTCAGTGGGTTAAGCTTCTGCCTTTGGCTCGGGTCATGATCTCAGGGTCCTGGGATGGAGCCCCGCATGGAGCTCTCTGCACAGCAGGGAGCCTGCTTCCCCCCACCCTCTGCCTGCCTCTCTGCCTACTTGTGATCTTTCTCTCTCTGTCAAATAAATAAATAAAATCTTTTTTAAAAAAATAAATAAAAGCTGTAGTAATTAAGATAACAAGTGACAGGGCAGAATAGAGAGCCCCAAAATAAAAAGGAGGGGTGTATGTGTGTGTGTGTGATTTGTAATAAAGGCAGCTTTTCAAGTTTATGGGGAACGATAATATCTTCACATCTAGATAGCCGTCTGTGGTAGGGGGAGGTGCAGGAAGTAGGGTCCCTACCTTGTGCCTTAGATCAAAATAAGTCTATCAGAGATAGGTGAAAGATTTAAATGAAGAATCAAAGTATATAAGCACTAGAATCTTTCTACGGTCTTGGTGTAGAGAGACCTTCCTAAGTGTGACTCATTTCCCAGAGGACATGCAAGATTGATAAAACTGACAACAGAAAAATGAGAATTTTTGCACGAGGAGACCATCATAAACAAAGTCAAAAGATAGGTGGTCATATGGGGCACCTGGGTGGCTCAGTCGGTTGAGCTTCTGACTCTTGGTTTGGGGTCAGGTCATGATCTCCTGGGTCATGGGACTGAGCCCCTTATCGGGCTCCCCTCTCAGTGGGGAGTCTGCTTGAAGATTCTCTCCCTGTGTCCCTCCCCTCATGTGAGTGTGCGTGCCCTCTCTCTCTCAAATAAAATAAATCTTTAAGAAAAAAGATTGGTGATAATCTGAGAAAAAAATATTTGCAACGTACATGATAAAAGGAGCTAACTGTCTATATATAACGAGCTCTTAGAAATAAGGATTGCTGACTTAATTGAAGGGGCAAAGGATAAGAACAGAAATTCACAGGAAAAGAAAGGTAACAGACTCTTAAAAAGAAAAGATGCACAGACTCTTCCAATAAAGCATGCAGATCGTAACAACAGTAAAATGACATTTTCATCTGTCAGATTGGAAGAGATGAAAGCATTTGAGAATATATTGAGTTGGTGAGTGTGTAAAGGAAAGGTACATTTGTACATCCTCAGTGGGAGCAAATGGATAAATGACTTTGGAAGGCAGTTGGTGGTGTTTATCTAAATTATACATGCCCATGTCTCAGGACCCAGTGACCCCACTCCTAGGTGTCTGCCCCAGGGAAACGTTCACACCCATGGGCAGTGTCGATGGAACATTGTTGTAGTGGAGATTGGAGAGGACAAGGGGAACATCCATAAGCATGATGGATAAATAAGTATGTGTTTATTTAGTGAGGGCTAAATACAGCTTGGGCTGCGCAGACCCTGAGGGTGCCAGTAAATCAGCGTGGTGGGTTGGGAGGCAGTGGGCGATCAGGGGAGCCTTGTCCACAGTGGGGGCTGATATTTGGTGAGACTTTTTGTTTCAGTTTTGCACATTCACCAAGTGTGAACTGGGTCACACTATAAAATAGACTTCGTCTTATGGGACTCAGTCTAGAAAGTTGGAAAAACCATGCAGGAGTGGTTCAAAGGAATAGATAATGTTGTGATAATCTTATGATAAAGAGTAGACCTTGGAAATGTAATATTGAGTGCAAAAGGCAAGTTGCAGGGTGATATGCATACGATGTGTTACCATTTTTGAAAAGGAAGATGGTATCATCTTTTTGACAGTATCATGTTTTGGGGGGGATCGTATTTTCATATAAAGCAGGCCTGAAAGGTGGGCACCGAGCTCTTCTCGGAGGTGCCCTCTGGGAACTGGAGTCAGATTTGAAAGGCTTCATCTTTGAGTTGCATGCTTTAATTTGTCAAAAGGAAAGTATGAATGCTTTAGCTGTTTACTGGAATGTTAAAAAATGTTTACACATCGCAGAGATTTTCCAATGGAGCCATTAAGCACAGGCGCTTTTCCCTTGGTTGTTTCTGCTTTTTTGTGACCCGTCTTCTGTTTCTGATCAGTTTTCTTGCCTTTTTTTTTTTTTTGCTTTAATTTGAGGATCTTACATATTTATCAGCATCATCCTAGCCTTTTCATTGATTAGCTTATGATCACCTGAAACTGTTAGTGTATCAGTGACTCATTTATGAGGTTGTGTTTCTTTTTTGACTTTCCTAGTGTATTCTTTTTTTTTTTTTTTTAATTTTATTCATTTATTTGACAGACAGAGATTGCAAGTAGGCAGAGAGGCAGACATAGAGAGAGGGGGAAGCAGCCTCCCTGCTGAGCAGAGAGCCTGATTCGGGGCTTGATCCCAGGACACTGGGATCATGACCTGAGCTGAAGGCAGAGGCTTAACCCACTGAGCCACCCAGGCGCCCCTCTAGTGTATTCTTTTGAAATTACTTGTGCCCATGGTTTATAGAACGTTCATTCTTTTTTTTTCCTTAAGATTGTTATTTTTTAAGTAATCTCTACACCGATCATGGGGCTCGAACTCATAGCCCTAAGATCGAGAGCTGCTTGCTCTACCAACTGAGCCAGCTGGGCGCCCCTCATTATTTTTTCTAAGAGTCAGCTTTGGGCTTTTGTTCTCTTCCTGGACATTTGCTCACATTCTTGTTTGTTCCTTCTATTTTCACTTTTATTTTATCTTTCTTTTTTTTTTCCTCCTGTGAATTTCCGTCCACACAAGTACAGCAGCGCTTTTCCAGCTTTAAAGTGCACACAAATCCCCTGGGGTCTAGGGCCTTTGTTAAATGCAGATTCTGATCCTGCCAGCCCGGAGTGAGGCCCCAGATTCTGGGTTTCTAACCAGCTCCAGGTGGGGCCGACCGCTGAGGAGCAAGAAAGGAGAGGAAGTGGCACCTGTTCCTTCTCTGAACTTTGGGCACTAGATCTCCCGAGGGAATGGTATGCAGTAAACCTGTCAGCTGTCCAAAGATGATGCTACTAACTCTTGTGATAAAATTCATACTGTTCTTCTTTGAAGTAGGGAAGATGGGATCCCCCCCCAAATCCTGGTCACTTTCTCTGGCTTCATTAGTGACCACACATTTTGCAGGTGGTCTTAAACACTACAAGGTCCAGAACTTCTTTAGCCATACTTGGTGGGTGAGTGGACTGCCTTACCTCAGCACTGCTGTCTAGCCTGTCCTGGTTTAGCTGACTTTAGGTACATTTGGATCCATTGTTCTGAACCTTTTTGATGGTCTGTGGACCCATTGAAAATGTGAGGGAAAATCTAGACTTCTGCTCCAGAAATATGCCGACCCTCATTCATGCCCACTGAAACCCTCAATTCTTTTGCTTGTATGGGCTTCAAACATCCTGAAGCCTATGTCTAGGTCATAAGACCCCTGATTAAATGGTGCTGCTAAAGCAAAGAATCCCCAAATGAAGACTAGAACCCACAGTATCTACAGAAGGCATCTGATCCGGCCCTGTTCCCTTTATGCATAAGGAAACCAAAGGCCAAGATTTTCAGGTGTTTAAGTGGGATTCTCATTGTTCCCCAAGCCCCCATTCTAAACAGTTGCCCGTGGCAGTGGAGGGCCTGCTTGGCTTGACCCTGCTTCCCCTCGCAGTCTGTGGAGCTGAGAGGCATGCCCACCCAGACCCAGCCTGCATCATCTTGGGAGAGGATGGGCTATTTCCTGCCGCTCCTCCCTGCCCTCAGCTCTTAGAGTCCCGTATGGTCTGAGGAAGCAGACTCCAATCCCTTCTGGCCAGGATTCTGGGCTCAGACACTGTTCTGGCTCTGACATGGCAGGGGCCTCCTGCGTTGTTCCTGTGTCCCGTTTCCTTCTCTGAGTCTCGGTTCTTCTAAGAGGCTTCTGTGTTGGTTCCTGTTCTGCTAACATGCCTGATATATGTGCTGGGACTAAGACCCTGCCTTGGCCCTTTGCTGGAGATGGCAAGGTGTGGTGGGAAGTCGTCAGCTGGAATCCCAGCTCATCCATTTACTGGCCGTGTGGCTCGGGGTAGATTACTTGACCTGCCTGGCCTCAGTTTCTTCGTGTGTGTGACAGGAAGTGTTGAGGATACCTCCCGGGGTGGTTGGAAAGATAACTCTGTAGGGTGTCTGGGGCATGGATGTGTGTTGATAAGCAACAATTAGCAAGACTAGTCCCACTCTGGGTGTTGGAATCTGGCCTCAACCTGCCAGCTGGGGCTTTGGTAACCTTTTCATAGATGTCCAGATGCTTGTGTGGTGGAGGGTCACTGTCTGGGCTCCCATGTCACAGGGCTTTGCCCTTTGGTAAAGACTGTTCGTCACCTCATCTTACGCTGTCACCTACTCCGAAGTCACTGTGAGCCCATCCTCTAGCTGGAGATCCCTAGGATCTCCTCTGACTGGAGGCCCATGCTGCAGGAGACAGCTTCTCTGTGTGTGTGTGTGTGTGTGTGTGGAATTGGGCTGGCTTGTCCACGTCCAGCTGATCCTGAGAAGGATTTTACATATCAGTTTCACTTAAAAAGTACAGCTGCAAAAGATCATGGGTGAAATAAACAAATAGATGAATGACCTAACTACTCCGGGAAATATTTATTGAGCAACTCTTGTCCGCTAGTCATGGTGCTTCGCACCAGTGAAACACCCAGGATTCTGTCCTCAGGGCAGTCAGTGATGGAGCCCTGAGGTGGGGCAGAGAGCTGGATGTCTGATTGTATTACAGCCCCCGCAGTAAGTGCAGTAAGGCTGGGAGAGGATGGGAGGGGGGCCATCGTGCCCAGAGGAAGGAACTGGAACCTCTGCTTCAGAAGGGGGAGGCAACATTAGAATTGCTTCTTGAAGGTTGATAACTCAAGATCCTTGTCTATTAATTTTTCCAGATGAATTTTTTAAAAAGATCTATTTATTTGAAAGTGCGTGTGTGTGCGCGCGCGTGTGTGCGCGCTTGTGTGTGTGTGTGTGTGTGTGTGTGTGTGTGAAGGAGAGACTCCTCCCCAGCTCACCAAATAGCCCAGTGCAGGCCCTGACAACGTGACCTGAGCGGAAACCAAGAGTTGGGACACTCAACCGACTGTGCCCCCCAGGCGCCCCTCTCCAGATAAATTTTACAGCCACTTGGGTTCTTGGAAAATGAGTCTTGAAAAGTTACCAAGTAGGGCTCATCCCAGGAATATATGCGTGGTTTAATACAGAGAGACCGCTATTAATAGAAATAAGCCATAAAAATCAGAGCATCCAATATTTACGACAATGCCTGGAACCTAATCAATGCTGAACAAATACTCAATGAATGAAGGAGTTAGGTCTCAGTAAATGCCAGAAAATACTTAATTATAGATGCATTATAAAGCATCATAAGATTAAAAATGGGATTGTTGGGAGATTTACTCCTAAATGAGCTAAAGAGCCTGGTGTGTATAATCATGTACCAAGCCTTCCAGGAGTGCAGATACCAAGTGGAGAAATACTAGAAGTGTGCCCTGAAAAACAGGAACTAAACCAGAATGTCCCTTATCACTATTTTTATTTAACATAGTTTAACAGATGCTTGTCATAACAATATAGGAACAAAAAGAAACTGGAGGGATTGGTATAGGGAAGGAAGAGATAAAAATATCACTGTTTGCAAATGACACAATTTCTATTCAAAGAGAATTACAAAATCCTGCATGGCTGTTTCTGATCAGAAGTTTAAAGTACTGAAAAGTCAGTCTCCCAAGGTTTTTGCCTCGATTTCATGCCCCGGCAGTTAAAATCCCAGTGAGAAAACGTTCTAAAGCATGCAAAATGATAATAATAGCAATAATCAGGAAAAATTGGTGGGTAAGCATACCGAAATATCCTTCGAAAATCTTTTAGCAGCGGACTCCTCTTGGCAAACGGGGCAGGCAAGCAGTGGTTATTAAAGCTGTGTGGTATTATAGAAAAATGGGAGGTTGGTGCGAGGAAATGGATCTAAAGAAATGGAAGACATTCGCACGTGGCAAATTTGGAATGGCGAACAATAGCGAAGGATATTATTTTAAAGGGGCTCTTGGGAACCACCAGAGAGCCACGCAGAGAAGGCACACTTAGACTTACGTCTCATCATAGGTTATAAAATCTCAACATATTAAAAACCTGATGTTAAAAACTTGTCAGAACTCAGAGGAAGCAGATGGAATACTTATCCTCGCTGAAGGGAGCAATGGTGTGTTTGTGAAAATTCCATACCAGTAATCATTGACGAAACCGAGATGCATTCAGCCATACAGGAGCGAAATCTGTGAGGTAGAAGGAATACACATGTACCCGGTCATTTCAGGGCGGGCTTTGTGGACCTGGGCTTTGGGGTGGGGCTCTCCAGGGACATGTTTATGCTCTGTGTGGCTCAGTAAAGGGGGAGGAGTGTTTTCCCCCAAAACTGATAATAAAAATTGTGCTAAAGGGGAGGATAAGAGGGAAACAGGTGCCCTGAGCTGATGGGTAAGGACTTGTTTAAAAAAAATTAATTAAAAAAACCAAAACAAACCAAAAAGAACTTGTTGTCAAAGGTAGACACAGAACTGGCAAAGATTTTTAAAGGCAAATATTCAGACTGTTGGTAACATAAGAGGGTCATTTTGTCTGAAGCCCAAATACCCTGAGATGTGCAGCGTTTATCTTCCTCAACGCCAGATATACAGGAGTTCAAACAGCTCGGTTGGCCTATAAAGTTAGGAGCACATCGATGAGATTTCTAGAACCCAGTGCGGAGGCCTGTGGGAAAGAACACAGGGTGCCTCTCGTGTGACTGAAAGGTGGGGCTGTTTTTCAGGACATCAGGATGACGTTGGGCTTCAATAGCACCGGGATGGTTCATGCCTTGGGACCAGTATTTTTACTTCTGGGAATAAGTCCCACAGAAGTAATCGCAAAGGGGCCAACAACCAGCTTGTCCACAGATGGGGAAAAATTGGAAATAACCCTTGTGTAGGTAAACTCTGGGACAGCGATCCCGTGGGATCCCCCACATGTGGCTGTGTGGGGTGAAGTTAGGTGACTGTGTGGGGTGAAGTTAGGTGGAACGAGGAGAGGTTTCACCCCCCCCCCATAAAATTGTTGATATGCAGTGCAGGAAGGAGGGGGAAAATTCTGGTAGTAAAAAAGAGGAAACGTGGGCACCGTGTTGTGGTGGAGAGACAGCACTGGGCAAGGCATCCACATGGGCTGGGTTTGAGTCACTGCGTTGCCATGTGGTTTGGGGCTAGTCACACACCTTGTCCAACCCCCTTGTCCCCACTCAGAGGGAGGTGATGGTGACACCCACAAATTAGATCCCAGGAGCTCTTGGCTGTGGCGAGCACTCTTTTCATGAACAGCTTTGCAGGGTGCTGGGAGCCCCTGCCTTCTCTCCCTCACTTTCTCCCCAACTCTGCAGAATGTCACTTCTAGTGGGAGGGAGGCAGACAGATACACCCCCAGACAAGACAGCCAGCAGAGCCACTGAATTACTTCTGGAAGGCATCGGCAGCCCCGGGAAACATTAAACAGAGATAATGTGCCCCTTCCATGTTGGAACGGGAGATGTGGCCTGAGGAAGACACAGGGACTTCGGGAGAATCTTCTGGTGAGCAGGTTCAGAATTACCACACAGCTGAATCTTTTTAGAAGCCTAGTCTGTGGACAAGGCAGGAAGGGAAGGAGGCCAGGCCCTTATTCGGCCTGTTTGGTACACTTTGGGGCCTCACTAAGAAATTCTAGTGTCAGGCTCCTCTGCTTGGGAGCTGAATGTCCTTGGATTTCTTAACCTGACCCCCAGTTTCCTCATTGTGAAATGAGGGTAACCTCTCTGTCTCCCTCGTTGGTTGTGAGAATGACTTAGGATTTCTCTGTGCTTTCAGTTATTATTGGTCAAGGTGTTCCCCGAATGCATGCCCCCAAAAGACCCCATGCTGCATCCCATAGGGATATGGGGCCGTCTGATTGATGGTCCTTGCCTCCAGGGAGCTTGATCAGCCCAGAGGGGGTGATGATACGGGTTTCTACAAAGGGGCAAGTGTCCCGAGAAGCCGGCAAGGTCAGAGGTGGCCTTTTAGGATGAGGGAAATTGGGGCTACTCAGGGCAAGGGGCTAGTGACTAGGCAAGAGACAGAGTGTGAGGACGCTTGAGAGAGAGGTGGTGTTTTCTGGAAGGTTCCAAAGGCCTGAGATGGATTTGTGCAGTCCTGTGGGATGTACTGAACACATCCATGTCTGTTACCTCATGTGAGCCTTATAGCAGCTTATGAGGGGAGGGGCTTGTGAAGGGCAGCTTGCGAAGGGCTCTGAGCTCCTTCCTGGGATAACAGGAGTCCAGGACAGGCTCCTGGCTTCCTCTGCATCTGTGCCACAAACCTTCCTGAGAACGATGAGTTGTGGGCACCAAGCAGCGAGCACTCTGCTTCTCCCTCTCAGTGGGGAGAAGAGGATGAAAGGCAGGGAATTTCTGAGGTGGAGAAGATGGAAGGTGAGGGTCATGAGGTGGGTCTGACTGACTTTAGGGAGGCAGTGATAAGGATAATGCGGCCTGGAGTCAGTTACCTGGGGGTCAGCCCCAGCTTTACGACTGCCAACCCGTGTGACTGTGACCAAGTTAATCGACTTCTCTGAGCCTCTGTCCCTCTGTCTGTAAAAGAAGGATAACCAGCTTCCCTTCTGGGGTGTGAGAGGCCAACTCATTGAGAGTTATCTGTGGAAAGTGTTTGCACAAAGCGCAAGCTTCCATGCGTCATAGCTGCCGATGTTACTATTTTGTGATCACGAAGGATTGGAGCCTCCAGGAAATGATGGCATTTGCTTCTGTGTCGTTGGCTTTGCTGCCCAGGGGGTCAGTGCTACTTTTTACTTCTCAGGGGCAGGTGGATGCTTCTCTCTTTCTGCCTACCTCTCTCTGTCCCTCTTTCTTTGTCTCTGTCCCTCTCTTGGATTTAAGGCACCTTAACTGTATTAGGCACCTTCCTCGGGTTAGGCATTTTGTTCGGTTATTTTACCTATGGTACCTCATTGAAATCCTCCAAGTAACTGTTGAAGGTGGGAGTCATTCTTCTTGTTTTTCAGATATGGAAGTGGAGGCTCAGAGGGTCCCGCAGGAGGGATGCCAACCTGTCTTGGTCCTTGGGGACATGCAGTGGGCGCTGTGTGCGGGGGCTCGGGTTCCCTGCACCCCTCCCCTGAACCCGTGAGTTGGGACACAGCAGGACTGTTGCCTTTCACTTTTTCCCTATAAGACTTGGAGTCAAGGTGCTTAACCACCTAGGGCCTCACCCTGCTGTCTAGAAAGTAGCAGTGATAACAGCAATACTTGGCAAGGGTACTGTGAAGATTAAGTAAGATAACAGCCAAAGCTTTGGAGCGTGGCTGGAAGTGGGGGCGGCAGTTACCCCATCTGCAGCCCCAGGCATGATCCTGCCCCGTGGGAAAGGGACCTGGTCTCTGGCATAAACGGGGGCGGGGGAGGTGGCACATGAGCTTTGACTAAACATGTGAACACTTCTGCCACCCTCCAAACCTCTTTGGTGGTGCCCACAGACAGGAGGAGATCACTGAGTGCAGCAAGTGTGATCTTAGCTCCACTCTGGACAGATACAAAGAAAACTCCATGTGAGAGTTTCCTAGTGAGAGAAGGCAGGCCGGCTATGGTGTTAACTTCTTGAGGCCTTTGGCTCTGCGTTGCTTGGCTAGGACAGGAAGCAGGCGTTAGCAGAGAGAACGGTAGGAGGGTAGGAGCGAGAGGTGGGAGCAGAGGACAGGGAAATGAGTTGGGGTCGGACTCCTGCCTGAGTAAAGGCCTATGAATCAGCCAGAGCCTTGAGGCCGGGTGCAGTGGGGCCAGAGGTCAGGTGTTCTAGGAGCTGTGCTTCTCTGATTTGGCCGTGGCTGTGCTGTTCAGGAGGGCTGGATTGGGGTGGGGGCCGGTAAGGAAAGGGGGTTGGGTCCTCCCAGAGGAATGAAAATTCATCATGTGGCCATAGAGACATCCAGAAGGTACCGTAGCGCTCCCGTGATGGGGGTGGAAAATGGGAGTGGCGTGGACAGTTGGTGACCCCTGATGAGACCAGCAAGTACATGGGTGGGAAGATCACTGGAGGTCACTAACAGGTATCCATAGGACTGGAGTCCCCAGCTTTGAAGGGCACAAGCTTTGCACTGGTAATAAAACACACCCTTGAATATACCCCGACCTCCAGACTCCTGATGCCAATGCGTACGGCCTGTTGAGAGCAGGCCTCATGTTAGCTGGGTGACCTCAAAGAACAGAAACCTGTTCTCTCAGAGTCCTGAGGCTGGAAGTTGGAAATTAAGGTGTTAGCAGAGTTGGTTCCCTCCAGAGGCTCTGAAGGAGAATTTGTTCCCTGCCTTTCTTCCAGCGGCTGCCAGCAATGCTGGCATTCCTTGGCTTGGAGACACATCTGTCCTCCAATCTCTGCCTTGCCTGTGACAGGACCTTTTCCCTGTGAGCATTTCTATGTCTGTTTTCTCTCTTCCTCACGGCATCCGTGGGCTTAAGATGAATAGGAACTCATCTTAACAAGTACATCTGCCAAGACCCTATTTCCTTGTAAGATCGTATTCTGAGGTTCCCAGTGATCATGAATTTGGGAGAAGGATGACACTGTTCAATCCAGTCTAGGCCTCGCCTCTACTTGCTTTTTTGGCCATATTCTCACTCCCCCCCCCCCCACCTTGGCTTCCTTATGCGAAGGCGTCCAGAATCCATCCTGCCTGAACTTCATTGTCTCCTTCCGAGCTTTCCTATTTATTTATTTATTACTTATTTAGGATTTATTTATTTATTTATTTAAGAGAGCAGGGAGGGGCAAAGGGTGAGGAAGAAAGAGACTCTCAACCAGACTCCCCACTGAGCGCAGAGCCTGACGCAGGGCTCTATCCCACCACCCATGAGATCATCATCTGAGCCGAAACTAAGGGTCAGAGGCTTACACGATTGAGCCCTCCAGGCACCCACCTCCCAGCACCCTAGTCATTGTCATTATTATTTGTAATTATTTATTTGTGTTCCGGGTAACATCATGTCTGAGAGCCCAGACCCGAAGGTGCTTAGAAACGAATTCGAGTCCTGGCTGTCCACTTCAGTTAGCCCCGTGACCCGGCTCTAACCTCCCGGCCTCAGTGTCCTCCTCTGTCGGCTGGAGCTGTGGCATGAGAGCTTCATAAATCCAGTGAGAAAAAGTGTGTAAAGCAGTGAAGGCAGGACTTAGGATCTCCTTGAGGGTCGCAGCTATGGTTTTTCTTTCCTTCTGTCTATCTGGCACTGGGCCCAGTATCTGACAGAGTAGCTGCTCCCTGCATATTTGTCGAATAAGTGGTTGCATGAGTAGACTTAGTCTGATGAGAAGTGACATGTCTGTGTTTATGGATGTGACCCTTCCTTAGAAACCCCCTTCCTCCTGTCCTTGGTCCCCAAGAGCTGGGTAATTACAGTTTGAGTTTCAGCTAAATGCTGATGAGTGGTGGTGAGTGGGGGTCACAGTTTGAGTCAGACTTACAGCCCTGCACCCAGTGTTTCTCTTTCATGTGGATGGAACAAACTCGCGCCTATTACATTAGCGGTACCTATGGTGGCTGCAGTAGGTGAGTCACCGTTTACTGTAAAGCTTTCAGATGCCCGGCAGGCCCTTGCCAGATGGGAGCGGTAGGGCCTTCTGCCATAAGGCAGAGCAGCCATCAATGTCTGAAGAAGAGAGAGAAAAGGGGAGCCGGGGTGGCTCAGTCATTGAGCATCTGCCTTTGGCTCAGGTCATTATCCCAGGGTCTTGGGATCGAGCCCTTTGTTGGGCTCCCTGCTCAGCAGGAGGACTGCTTCTCCCTCTCTCACTCCCTCTGCTTGTGTTCCCTCTCCCGCTGTGTCTCTCTCTGTCAAATAAATAAATAAAATGTTTAAAAAAAAAAAAGAAGAAGAAGAGGGAAAATACTTGCCATGGTCCCAAGTAGTAGGAAGGTCTTGGGTGAGGGTCCGTCGCTTTCTCGACTTCCTCCTTCCCCAGATTTCCCTACACGAGTTTTATTTTGACCCAGAAAATGGTGCTCAGCATTTTTGAAGTCAGTTAAATAAGTCTGTGCAAATTGGTGTTTGCCTGCCTCTCAACTAGAGGTTTATGCTGTGTCTGCTTTTGGTCTCGTGTGAATATTAATTTTTTTTTAAGGGATCGACTCTCATCTCTTGATTATCGGCCACTGAGAGCAACACTTCAAAGCCTGAGACCTTTTTTCGTCTTAAGTAAAAATGTCTTTGGTTCCTCTCTGCCTGCAGGTGATGGTTTTCTTTTCCTTTCAAGAGATGAACCTGTGAAATTCCATTTGGTCTCCAGTGGCAGACAGGGCTTGGGGCATTTTTAGTCTTTGAGGATGAGCTCAGTTGTGAAGATGGGGCAGCCTGTTCCCTCTTGCAGGTGGGGCTGGGTGTGGCAGGGCGTGGGGAGTCGTGAGTGGCTGCAGAAGCGGCCACGGGTGCCCTGTACATACCTGAGACCGTTCTAGCAACCTGGTTCCCTGCAGGTGGGTTCTGTGGCTGGGTCTGGGGCTCTGATGGAATTTAAAGTTGGAGTGAACAGATAAAATGTTTTTCTGTGTGTGTGTGCATGTGTATGTGCATGTGTGCGTGCATATCTGTGCCATGGGACCTTGGGTAAGTTATGTAACCTCTCAGCCAGTTTGCTCATCTGTAGAATGGGAATGCTGATACTTTGCTCAGTTGGATTGTTTCAAGGATTTGATGAGATAATTAAGGCACTCACTACAGGCCTGGTACAGAAAAAGTGGTAGTTATAAAGACAAGCAGTGCTGTGAATCTTGTATTTTGAAAGCATGGATGATGGAGGAAGCCCTTGGTAAGAAGAGGGGAGAGAAGATGTTCCTTCTAGGTAATTAGTGGTGAACTCCCTGGTTATTGATGGTACTTAGTTCAATATCTTAAATTGGCCTCTGTGTTCACTTAACTAGTTCCTGCCTCTGCACCTTGGACTTGCTGTTGGTCCTGGTAGAGCATGCCCCTTTCCCATCCTCTCTCCTCTTGGGCTTCTCCTGGGATTGGCCAGACCAGGCTTTTCTGGTGTTTTGAGACGATGGCCACAAACCCTTGCAGTTCAGTACACATCCTGCCCTCTTGCTCTGGCCAGTCAGGCCCCAGGGTCTCCCAGAGATCTTTGTGCCTCCCCTGGGAAGAAGAAGTTGTGAAGGGCATCTGTTCGGGCCTCCTTGGGAGATGACCAAAGTTTATGGGGGCAGTCATGACACGCTATTTGCGATCGGAACTTCGGGACATTCAGGGTGGCGGTTGCCGTAGCTGACCTTACCTGCAGTGAAGGATGGTGGGATAAAGGTATCATCCTTTGCCTCTGCCTCCTTCCGTACTGACATCTCCTCAAGTCCCTCTTCTGCCATCCTCAGCTTTCAGCAGTGGGGATGGTTTTCCTACAGCGGAGCACCCTTGCTTCTTGACTTTGTCATACGGTGATACTGCTGCCTCTACCAACCCCACGTTTGCTGCCCTCCCAGAGGGTACAGTCCTGGGCAGGGGGTGGGGGGATGCTTAGTGTCTTACTTGGGACACTCATCCAGGACATCCCCTCTGTAAGCCAGTGTTGAGAGAGGGAGTGAATGAAGGGTGCTCAGGATGAGAAAAACTCAGGGTGATTACTGCCCCCCCACCCCCCATGGGAAGTAGGTCATTATAATTTGTTACTTTCTTCTTTCTGTGTTTATGTCTCTTGAGTTGTGCTCTCAGAGCAATACAGATGCCTTTGCTTGGTACTCCCTGGTGTAGTAATGGTGCAGCATTTAGGCAGAGGCCGGATGGGGTTGGGGTACTGCCCATAACTGGGACCAGGAATGCTTTTCTCTGCAGAGAAAGTGTGGATCCTATGACCTCAGTTTCATTATAACTGGATCCGGCTGAGGAAGAAAACCTATGCACGTCAAGTTGGTCAGGGAGGCCAAGTGACACCCTGTATGTAATAATCACAATACTAACACAGTTCTGACTCCGAAGGTAGTGTTCCTTCTGAAGCATCACACCGACTCCTGGAATGCTAGAAGGCTCTAATCCTGCGACCCAATCCTCCTGTTCCCCCTGGGTCCTGAGGGCTCTGCTTGGAGAACAGAAAGAGTGTGAATAAGTGGCGGTCACCTGAAGTGGTGGTCTCCATTCCCTACTGTACTACAGAGGGTCTGACATGAGCTAGAGGAGTCAGAAATCAGGGCGGGGAAGCGGGCCTCTGTTCCCAGAGCCCTCACTTACTCTGATCCTGCTCGCCACCCCCTAATTCCAGTGGCAGTGACTTGCAGGAGCTGTCCTTCCTCTGTTCCCTCTGTTCCTCCTGTCTACTCCAGTTACTTCACGTCAACATCTGTTCTGGCGCTGGATACAGCCATGCACATGCCTTTCCTAAAGCCTTCAGGTGAAGAACTCTCTCATCCAGGACCCCCAGCGCCGTGGCTGTTCGGAAGGCGTAGGTTCTTTTCTGGTCACGTCTTGTCATTTGGACAGTCCCCTCCTGCTTATCAGTGTCTCTTCCCTGCAGGCAGGTGCAGGAGGAAACCCAGGGTCCCCAGCTGGTGGTAGAGAAAATTGAGGGGTGGAATCCAGTTGCGGGGGGGGGGGGCTGTATGTTCTCTGATCATTTTAGGTTGAATATGCTCTGATCTGTCATGGAAATCATAACACAAGCTGATTACTAAAATTTGACTATTGGTTTAATGAGAAACCTTTGAGAGGGACCCACTTCCTCTTGATTTTTGTTTTATTTTTAAAAATTCTGTACATTCTGTTTCATTTCTCTTCCTCTGGACTTTTCTAGTAGAAAAGTCACAAATAGCCTCCTATAAAAACCCAAACCATTTAGAAAATAAAATTGCACCCCAGGAAATACACAACACTTTCCCACTGTGGTGCCTTCCTTCCCACCATTTGTCTCATGGTGGAGCAGGTTAGGTAGTCGACCTGAAGAAACTGAGGCCCCATTGAGGTGATGGCAGTGGGTTGAGGTTGTCACAGGAGAAGGACTGAGTCAGGTCTATACTGCTTGGGTTCCAGACCCGTAGTTCTGTTTCCCCCCACCTCCAAGTGTTGGTGTTATTTGCAGACTGTTCTCCCTGCCACTGTGTATCCTTAGTCCTTCCTCCTTGTAGTCTGATTGGGTTAGGTAACACGGGCTCCCACTGAGTGCACCAAAATACATTTTAAGTGGTATCAGGTCTCTCTCGAATGGGTTCCTTCCCCACCCATCCATCCTTCTGAAATATTTCTTGACCTGCTCTGCACAAAGCATAGTGCCAGACCCAGGAGGTTTTGGGGGGGGATGAGGGAGACAAACATTGCTGAATAATCTTTCCTTTGGGGCACAGAACCCTAACACAACTATAATACCAAGCAGAACAACTGAGTGCTGTACGAAACAAGCAAGGGGGAGTAGCAGAAGAGGGGTTAATTTCCATTGAGAGATGGCAGAGACACCACTGGAACTGAGTTTTGAAGGGTGGATAGAATTTTGGTGCTGGGCAGAGCACAGAAGTGCATTTGGGGAAGTAAGGACTGAGAGCATATGATTCCTGAATACCATCCTGTGAACACACAGGTGATCCTGACCTGGGTTGAAGGACACTTGCCCGGTTAATGGTTTGGGAAAATGTTTGGAGCGGTCTCCCTTCGTTAGGATTAGGGATTGCGGTGGAAGGTTGGCATTAAGAGCAGGCTTGCATTTATTGAATATTTCTGCTTACATCAGCTAATTGAGGGGCACACCCCTAGCAAGTGCTGGAGCTGGGATTTGAACACAGGATCCTGGGACTGTTCCCACCGTGCTGCCTTACCACTTTCTCCCTGGAAGCTGCTGCTGCTGAAGCAGTAACTCCCCAGCTGTAGGGTTCAGGTTGCAAAGTAGGAGTTGGCTTCTGACGGGCGGGAATACTGTGAAATTATTTTGCTCTCTTAACTCATGTCATTCAGACTTCATGTGGTTGATGGAAGGACAAGTGTCATTTCGGCCATGCTTTTCTGGAAGCATGGTATTACACGATGGTATTACGCCACGGTGTTGCTCTCCAGCAGTGCTGCTATTGGCTGGTTTATGAGACGATTGCTGGGTGTATTACTTTCTTATGAGCAGCTATCTTCTGATAGTCACATTCTGTGCTGGAATGGGTTGTTTATACATTTCTAATGGAGACAAGCTTTTGCGAGCTGGCTGAATTGGCCTGGTAGTCCTCCTAGGAGTTTGCTGGGGCGAGGTTTTTATTGGACAAATGAATGCCAAGTCATGAAATCTGAAAGGAGAGACGGTGAGAGTGAGCGGGGCGAGGAATGGGAGGAGACACTTGCTGGGACCAAGACTGGAGATTGGGCCCTGGGAATTCTGGGCCCGTTTTTCCCAAGAGATGTCTTGAGACCCGAGGGGCGTCAGGGGCAGGGTGGGTGTTTGAACCTTAATAAATGTTTGGCAATAATGAAATAATATTGTAATTCTAGAGCCTGTCTCCGTGGCACCTCTGTCTTGCCATTTTCACCCTCGGAAAAGGGGTTCGGGGAGCAAAACCTGGCCGAGGAAGGTGCCCTAGGCTGTCGGTTTTGTCAGGCAAATGGGTACCTGGGTACCGTTGCCTCAAGATTCCCATCCTGTGGCACAGCTGACACCCTCCTCCGATGACTCGCTCTCCTCCTCCTCCTCGTCACTTTCCCCTCTTCTCTGTTACAGGGCGATTATAGTTTGCCAGATTCTCTCAGGGCTACAGATTAGTTAATCTTAGAATCTGCTTCTCCAAGAGCATCTTGCCTTTTATCTTTGTTTTCTATATTAGGGTCTGGGATTCTGGTGCTAAAAAAAGTTTGAAAACCAGATGCCTAAGAGCGTATCTGCAGTGCTCATTGCAAGGGCCCCGGGGTCTGTGAGTGAGGGCCACACCTCCTGCTTCACTCTGTGCATGTTGGGGGCAGGGGACCAATGTGCTTGTCCTGTTGCTCTGACTCTGCTCCTTGAGTGTGGGTCCTCATTCTCCAGGGATTCATAATTCTCCTTTCGGCCCGGGCTGCTAAGAACAACTTGGGAGTTTCACAATCAAAACTAATGAATAAATTGCAAGTTACAGATACTTTCTCTGCTATATACTGTCTCTAAGTTATATACACTCTCGTTTCACAGATGAGGAAGCTCAGAGACATCAAGTAACTTGCTTGAGGTCACATAGCCTTTAACGGAAAAGGTCTAGATTTGAATCCAGATCTGATTCCAGAGTTCATGGTTGTTGATACTGTATGCATCAGTCATACTTTTACCTACAATCAAAAATATTTATTATTCTCTGTCATTTCCCCCCCTTGGGGATGTGGGCTGGGTAAATTTAACACTGTGTAAAATAACGTAATATGTATGTCTCACTTTTACTCACCTTGAAAGTACTGCCTTTGGAGGGTGGGATGTTCTGGGCTGTGACGATGACCATCGTGTGGGAGTGTTGGGGGAGGGGGCTCAGGCTCTGAGTCTTCTGTTCTGTCAGATTCAGGCCGAGGGGAGAGGTGTGTGAGGCTTGCTTCCCAGGTCCTGAAGCTGAATAGTTAAAGTCACTTGTCTGAGAGCTTCAGAGCCTTGAGGCCATTGGTTGCCCTCTGCATTCTCTAAACCTCTTGTCTCTGAGCCTTTCTGGTCACCTACTGGGTATCTGACAGAGTCTTAGAGCATGGTTCAGCAGGGACAGTCTGCTTGGGAGAGTCCAGGTGTGAAGGAGGCAGGGCTGGAGCAGGACTGGAATTGTGTGTGTGTGTCCCAGGTTGGTTAGACAGTGCTGTCAACCCAGGGTCTCAGTGAGTGCACAGTAGTTTAAGGTTTCCTCCAGCGTAGAGCTGTGAGTTCTACTTTTGTGAAGACTATGTTTCTCCTTGAGTTGGGAATATTAATTTTATCCTCCTTTCCCAGGTGCCTGATACCTCTTCCTGAGGAAGTGGGTATAGACCAACAGATAAGGGCTTAGACACACTGGTGAAACTCTAGGAAACCTTGAAAAGACATTTATGGACTAGGTTGCTGGAAGAAAAATCCAGCTAGCCTGTGGGCCCCTAGAGCCTCAGGTTCATCTAGAGAACCAGAAGGAGTTTTTCATTGGCTTGTAAGTTCCCTTTCTCCGGCCAGATCTTATGTAGAAGGTCAAGTGCGGAGAGAGGGACTCGGAGCTTGTTGGGTCTCAGCGGGCAGAATCCCTTCCAGTGTTGCCTGGGTGGTCCCCGAAGAGCCCGCCTTGCTGAAACCTCTGGCTGTTTAGCCCTCTCTCTTCTTCCTGTTACCAGACATCGGGTGGGAACCAAATACTCCAAAGCCGGAGCTTAAGAATCTTACTATAGCAGTTCCGGGTCTGGTCAACTCATGTCACCCCCATCACCCATACCTTGGGTTACTGTTCATTCATGCTGGGCGTTGGAAGGTGGGATGGGGCATCCAGGCCTTGCCTGCAAGCTGCCTTGTACACGTCAGGGTCCTAGGAACCGGGGAGCCGTACAGCTGTACGTGGAGGTGGGTCCACCCCAGACTTGTAAGCTGGTGACTGAACGCAGAGAGGGGAAGTTGGCGGTCACGAGGTTACACAGCATCACCCGGGCACAGCTGCTCATAGAACTCGCTCTTTGCAAAGGGTCTTCGAGGCACAGCCTCGGATGCCCCCCTGGGACACCAGCCCTGTGTGCCCTACCCTATTTTCCTGGGAGCATGTGCTGGTGTTACAGATGAGGGCTCTATGACTTCATTTCAGATAATGCAGTTGGGTACAGTTTGCCTGGTGGTTGCCTAAATTTAAACGAAGTGGGCTGGGGTGGGTGGTAGTGAAGAAGATTGGCTTGGTGCTTTCATTAAAGCACAATGTGTTGGGGGAAGGTTCAATTTTTATTTTTACTTCACTGAATGAGGGATGAGCACAGAGCTGAGGGTTGGGTTTTTCCCCCAACCCTTTCCTTTCCTTTCTTTCTTTCTTTTTTTTTTTTTAAATTATTAATTATTTGTATATTCTCAATTCAGGACTGGTGGTGCATTTCACTTCCAGCCTGGATATAAACCAAAGTAGGTTGAATTGGCATATTATTATTTTGTATTTCATGATGGTCAAATACAGTTAGGGGGCAAGCCTCTTAGGCATGTACAGGCCACTTTTGATTAGATTTGGGTTTCATTCCCGATTCTGGGCCCTTGCTGGCTACATGACCTTGGGTATCATTTCTTGAACTTCTTTTTTCTTTGTTTTAAAAGGTTGGTATCAGTAGTTACATTTTAGAATTGCCATACATCTGAATTCACAGCACATGGGGACTGCTTATAAGTTGTTGGTGGCTGTCCGTCCTCTTCTGTGTCCTCCAGGTCTTGCCCCCCTCCAGGTCGGGGGTAGATCATGGGATGAGGTTGAGAGGATGGTCTCCTGAAGGCGGAGGTGAGGGGCTGGGATGGAGGTGAGGCAGGTGCTGGTCAGTGTGTGTGTCAGTATGTGTGTGTGTGTAAGAGAGTTGGAGTTTGGGGGGCTTTTCTCCTTGGGGAATAGGAGGAAAGTACGAGAAGCCTGAACAGCTGGACCTTTGCTCCAGGGGAATGCCTCCTTGGAGTTTATTTCTCTGATTCTGTGCTGTTATTCTTCTCAGCCTTTTAAAATCCTCATGGAAATATATGGTCCACTGGTTATCTCTCTGGTTATAAAAGCGACACATTTATAGAAAAGTTGGAGCATACAGGAAATCAGAAGCGAAATAAAAATCGTCCATAATCACACCTTTCTAGAAGAGACCGGTGCGAGGATTTGAAATCTGTGTCTCCAGTCGTTTTTTTCTCTGCATCTATACATAGGGTGCGTTTGCCTGCTTGTCCGTTTTTATAAAATTGGAGTCACATTGCACATACTGTTATGTAATACGCTTTTAAAACAATATTCTGTGAGCATTTCCTAGTTGTAGATTGTTCTTCTAAAACACGACTTTGGGTGGTGGCAACAGCATTCTGTGGTGCTGGGTAGCCCTTAAGTGATTTACCGAGCCCCCCATTGTTTGTCATTTAAATTGCTTCCCCTTTCTTGTGCTCCTTCACCTTATGCTGCAGCAAATTTGGGAATGCAGATTTTAATAACTGGATCACTGTTTTTAGGAGAGCAATTCTCCGGTGAAGCACGCTGAACAAATGGTTTCATTAGTTTCAAGTTTTTTCATACCTTACGTGTTCCCTAGCCCTTTGGCCTCTGCTACTGAGTTCACTGTTGAGGTAAAACCACGGTCCCTGTCCTGCATTTCTGCCCTGGTCTCCGCATACTACTTACCCTGCCAACTGCTTCTCCTCTAGGAAGCACTAGTTCTCAGGGGTAGTGGGGGCCATGAGAGGTCATGGCTCCCCCGGAAGATACTGGTTCGGGCCCTGATAATGTCAGTTACTGGCAGAGCCCAAACATTTGGGGTGCATTTTTGACACTCTGTTTTCCTTCTCTGCAGAATGAGGGCAATATACCCTTGTGACTGAATGAGGAGGTGCAGTGTGGCCCTAGCTGTTTTGCAACTTGAAGTACATAAAGATGTTAGTTGTCAGCATTGACCTTGAGGACCAGTTACAGGGCCTGGTCCTGTGGTACCTGCAGCTGGCTTACACCAGCTCTTGGGGGTGGATTGCACACACCTCTTCCTAACTCCATGTCCACTGGCCCTCACGCTGGAAGCTCGAGATGGGCTGTAGTGAGTGTGTCTGTACCATGGAAATAGACAAATGCTACAATCAAGGCTAACCCCCCCCCCCCTTTTCTTTAGAGGTGATCGGTAAACATTTACCAGCACTTTACAGTCCTACTGTCTGGGGCTTTTTTTTTTTTTTTTTTTTAAAGATTTTATTTATTTATTCGTCAGAGAGAGAGAGGGAGGGAACACAAGCAGGGGGAGAGGCAGAGGGAGAAGGAGAAGCAGATTCCCCATGGAGCAGGGAGCCTGATGTGGGCTCAATTTTAGGACCCAGAGATCATGACCTGAGCTGAAGGCAGATGCTTAACCCACTGAGCCACCCAGGCACCCCTACTGTCCAGGGCTCTTATTTAACATTTGACATACATTGTTTTGGTTTCAGTTGATAGTTTTTTTTGTGTGTGTATGTCTCATTTTCCCCAGCTGGATCTTAAGAGCAGGCCTTAGATACTCTAAGATTTTTAACAATAGGGCCCTGTAAAGCTGCATTTACCCAAATGAGCTCATGACTTTAAACTACATGAAAAGGGGCACCTGCGTGGCTCAGTGGGTTAAAACCTCTGCCTTCAGCTCAGGTCATGATCCCAAGGGTCTTGGGATGGAGCCCCACATACGGCTCTCTGCTCAGCAGGGAGCCTGCTTTCTCCTCTCTCTCTCTCTCTCTGCCTGCCTCTCTGCCTACTTGTGATCTCTATCTGTTGAATAAATAAATAAATAAAATCTTAAAAAAAAATAAATAAACTACATGAAAAAAAATTTATGCTAAGACTTAGTTCTGAGGGGTTCCTAGTAGCTATGCGGGCCTGTGGCCCGGTCCTCTCTTAATGATCTTTTATGGATGGGTCTTCCGTACTCCGAATTTTAGTTCTTTAGCCTTAAAACTGCCCAGGGCATAATAAATAGGCTTTTTTTTGCCTGTGTTTCCATCAGTGGCTATAATAATAATGGCTAACAAGTAATAGGTAGCACTCATTGATTGTTTACTGTGTGGCAGGTACGTCCTAAATGCTTTTACAATCATTTTCTTGTTTAATCTTTACTCGGGTCATATAAAGAATGCATTAACATTACCCTTGTTTTAGAAACGAGGAATAGGTGACACTTCTTTCTTTTTTTTTTTCAAGATTTTACTTGTTTGACAGAGAGAGACAACGAGAGAGAGAGAATATAAGCAGGGGGAGTGGGAGAGGGAGAAGCAGGCTTCCTGTAGAGCGGGGAGCCCGAGGCGGGGCTCAATCCCAGAACCCTGAGATCACGACCTGAGCCGAAGGGAGATGCTTAACAACGGAGCCAACCAGGTGCCCCCAAAATGTGACCTTTAGAGATGTTCAGTACCTTGGTTGTGATGGAGGAAGATCCGAGTTTGCTCACTCATTCATCCATGGGCCGAGGGCTGCCCTCGCTGCCATGAACGAAGTCAGTCTCTGTACCCCTCAGTCTAGAAGGAGCATTCCTTCTAGTGAGCAAGACAGATAATAAATAAACACGTAAACATGAACTGCCAAGTCAGGAGTTTCCGGAGGCTACAAGATAAGCCATCCAGGGAGGGAGCTTGAGGCTGATGGGGCAAGGGCTGGGTTTGGCTGTTTAGATTCCAATCCTGGATGTCTGCCTCTCTGTCCTTGAAACACGCCCACCCTGTATGTAGTCGGGCACCTCGAGCACAGCAGCCCCATGTCACATATTTATTGGTTGGGTGATTGGAGCTTTGCTGCACGGAGATGACACAGGAAGGCACGCTGAGAGCTTACAATAAGCTCAAATCAGGTGCGAGTGCCCCCGGCCCCGTCTGGTCCACTGGTCTCCCTTCTGAGGGCTCCCAGGTGTTCTGGGCGGGTAGAACGAGCAGGAGGGCTGAGCAGTGAAGGTAGGAAGAGGACAATGAGCTCTGTGGCAGTCAGTGGGTGGGAGAAGGGACGCAGGTTTAGGACTCACAAGGCTTTTAACAGTTTCTTGAAGGTCAACATTTGCATGGAACACACGGACACAGGAAGGTGTGGAGGGCAGGATGACTTCCCCAGGCTTCCCCATGAGACCCAAGTTCACCAAAGGGTGGAGCCCAGTTTCCCATTCCCAGTCCCGCACCTTATGTAACATCATCCTTCTGCCAGATTTTATTTTATTTTTTTATTGCTGCCTGGAGGATGGATGTAGTAAGCTAGTTTGGAGACCCATTAAAAGACAGCCCCTAACTCCAGGCCTTCAGGAGTCAGAGTGGGTCACAAAGACCGACTGTCCTCTACCCAGCAAAACATCCTTCTAGAAGATGGGACCTTCTAGTGAGTAAAAGACAAAAGCATGTTAGAGTCACCCTCCCTGACCCTCACGTGTTGGGGACAAGCTGGTGTCCCCTGTGGCCAAGCCAACATTTAGTGAGCATCTTGTCCATGTTCAGTGGATAAGACGTTGAAAAGCCCTGCCCTGGGAGACGGAGAGCCGGGGACCAGTACCGGCCCTGCTATTAATAAATGACCTGTATGATAAATGTCTCGGTGTTGGTTTGCTCCTCTGTGATAGAAGGTGCTATCCAAATGGTCTTGATGTCTCTTTTTGCTCTGACCTTTCCGTCTAAGGAGGAGGTTACACAGGGTCCCCCTCACAGAGCATTTTAGTCTTTCAGTTCCTTTCCCAAGTGCTGTGTGCTGCCCGGAGTGCAGGGTTTGGGGAAGGATTTCAGGGTTGGAATTTGCCTCCTCGAGGGTATTTCTTGGTCTGTGGGTACCGAATATTTTCCGCCTCGGTTCCCAGTTCTAAGCCACCTGGTATTCGCTAGCGGTTAGGTGGCCATTGCCCACACAGGACCTTCCCCACAAAGGAAAGCTCGCCCACAAGTGTTTTCCTAGCACGCCCACTCTTGACAGGAGGGGAGTGAAATTTGGGGTGTACTTTCCTAATGGTCGGGCGGTGGTGATTTCGTGTGTCAGAACGGTCTAGTCCCCATCCTGGTCGCTCCGATGGCCTCCCACTGAAACCGTGCAGTGACACCAGAGCAAACACATACACTTCAAAACTAAAAAGTGATGAGGTGAGGAGGCAACAGGAAGTGGGGAAGGGAGCAGAACAAAGCCTGCGCTGTGTACTCAGAAGGCTGTTGACCTTTTTTTTTTTCTCTCTCTCTCTCTCTTTAAAATCATAGCGTTCTGTTAGATTGTTGAGGTAGAAGTTCTTGTTTGTTTGAAAAGGTTCACCCTCTGAAGAGACCTCTGGAGAGAGTGTGTGGTGGGTGTCAAACAAGTTTAGGGAAGGAGCAAACCACCCTCCTCCTCCCTTGCTTGGCCAAAGTTATGCAAATTCATGTCAGGGTTCTGGAGGCTGTTTGATCCTCTCTCTCCATTTCTCTACCAAGGGCTGGGGAAAGTTATTTAAATTGCTCCTCTTTTTAGACCTTCCTTTGGAGGACTCAATTTAGCTTTTCTTGTGCTTGATGAAAGACGGTGGGGAAAGTGGAATTCTGCCCCCACGGTTTTTCTTCATTGGCTTCTACCTCAGTTTCTCATTTCCCACTAATGACTTCAAAAGGAGAGAGCGCACATTTAACCATTAGTTTCCGGTATGGTGAGGGCCCACCCGTGTTGACTCTGACAAGACCCCATCAAGCTTGTCACTGCCTCAGCTGTCTCCCACTGGGGAGGGCACACTTCACACATCCGGGGACAAATCACTGGCTGGCCAGATGGAGAGAGGGATTGTTAGTTTAGACAGACAGCTTTTCATCTGAGGAGCAGATATGGTCCGAGGAAGGAGGCTGCTGAGAGGTGTGGCTGTTTGGATACTGGAGCCCCGTCGCTCAGGTTGGATTAGCTCCATTGGGGCTTTGAGTTTGGGGATCTGAAGTAACAATAGCGTTGCGAGCAAGAAGAGCTGTGTTTGTAGAAACTTCTTCACCTGCATTTCCACGGTCTACCCTTCCACCAAGCTTACGATGACATTGGGAGGGAAGATAGAGGCATACAGGTGCGCCATTGTTGGTGGCTGGATAATATTAGTAACGTAATAACGAATACAGGAACAGTAAGCCAGCGCTTCCTGGGCATGTTTCTTTGGTTCTGGAAGCCTGGTGCTGGGTCATAGGTATGACCTAACGCTCTTTAATGCTGAGGGGATTCCATTGTACAGATGGGCCATGGAATAATAAGTTCAGTGACCTGAAATAATGGAGCAGGTGTCCTGCCCCTCAGTTCACATGTGTCACAGATGGCGTCTCCCGTGTTGCCTTCTGTGTTTGTTGACATTGACTTCTGAAATGGCTGGTTGGGGGTATGGTTGATGAGCTGGCAATAGAAGCGTTCTCTGGGGGAAGCTCACCGCTCCAAGGCATGTCCCGACCCTGACTCCGTAAGCTTTGCTCGTGGATAGGCATCTTCGCTGCCCACCGAGGCCTTGCAGGACTATGTGGGCTGTGTGCCCCTGGAAATACACTAGGGCATGGGCTAGTTCAAAGAAAGGTTAAGGTCTTCTTTTTAAAAAATAGTATTTATTTATTTGACAGAAGGAGGGCAGAGCGTGCAAGAACACAAGTGCGGGAGAGCAGTGGGAGAGGGAGAAACAGACTCCCCGAGGAGCAAGGAGCCTGACATGGGGCTCAATCCCAGGATCCTAGGATCATGACCTAACCCAAAGGCAGATGCTCAACTGACTGAACCACCTGGGTGCCCCTTCTTTTTTTTAAGCTACCCCTCTCCCCAATTCCATTTGATGTCTATAGCATTTTGCCTTGCCATGATCAGAGTGTGTGTAAGGACTGCTCTGAGAGTCTGAGTCCAAGCTCTGATGGCCCTCTGATGGAGAGGTTATACTCAGAGGCCCTCCGCACCAGTGAGACTTGGGCACCTTCCTATCTACCCTCTTGTGACTTCATTTCTGTGTTTTAAATCTCTATTGGAATAGAGGTGTGGAGAGCATAAGCAAACCGAACAGTCAGCTAATTTAACAAACGTGTACGTGACAGATGGAAGGAGTAGGGCATGGGACTGAAAGAGTTTTTAAAAACCTAAAGAGGAGGGCTCCTGGGTGGCTTAGTTGGTTAAGTATCTGCTTTCAGCTCAGGTCATGATCTCAGCATCCTGGGATTGAGCCCGGCATCGGGTTCCCTGGTCAGTGGAAAGTCTGTTTCTCCTTCCTCTCCCTCTGCTGCTCTCTCTGTCAAATAAATAAATAAAATCTTTAAACAACAACAACAACAGCAAACTAGATTGCTTCCAGCGGAAGGTTGGCCTTCATGAGCTAATTTGGGGAGTTCTAACCGACCTTGTACAGGAGTCCCCCCACGTGCCAAACAGCCCCAACCTTAGGTGTCTCTTACCCTGGTGATTCCACTAAGCTGTTCAGAGGCATACTAAGGCAGAGGTGGTGACGATGGAGCAGATGAACCTTGTGGAAGGAAGGCAGAGCGTCCAGGCAAATCTCGCAGCAGGCTGCGTTTCAGTTGCTTGTGAATCAGACACATAGAGAGGTTGGTTGGCATGACTGGGAGCTGACCACTGACAGGAGTCTGTGGCTGTGGTGCAGTCCTGGTGTGAGGCCGCCAGCCTCGAGCCTCAGGGCTCCGCTCACTTCTCTTGTTCTTCTGGTAGGGGGGCCCTAAACCTAACTAACCCTGACGGATGACTATAAATACACGAGAAATCTTTCGGAACCTCCAGTCCAGCTTCCTTGAAATTTTCCCGTCCTGTTCAAGTACTGTCTTCATAGAGCTAACTTTTTTTTTTTTAAGATTTTATTCATTTATTTAACGAATCACAAGTAAGCAGAGAGGCAGGAAGAGAGAGAAAGAGAGAGAGAGGAGGAAGCAGGCTCCCTGCCGAGCAGAGAGCAGGATGCAGGGCTTGATCCCAGGACCCTGAGACAAAAGCAGAGGCTTAACCCACTGAGCCACCCAGGCGCCTTTTTCTTTTTTTTTTTAACCCCACAATGAAATCAAAGCTTAATCTCTTAACTGCATTTATCTGAGTTCAGTCCAGGTTCTATTGTCTTCTAGTAGGGTTTTAAAGCCCGAGAGCTAGACAGCTCCCTGGATGGAATCTTGCAGGTTAAATGTAGTCTCCTGCTCTGTTGACTATAAAATTCTTGTGGGAAATGTGGCCTAGAACATGAACATATATGAACTTGGCCCTTTTTTTTCGTAATTAGAAATTGGCGCTCTATTTTTGATGATTGTGTTAAGTTCTGTTAGGAGTTCAGTGTAGAGCCCTGGGGAGGGATTGCCTCCCCAGGTTGCCCGTGAACAAGGAGAGTCTATTCAAAGGGTTTAAAATTAATAGTGTTTGTGGCTTAGAAACCCACCTTGTCATTAACCACCAGTGAATGCCAGCCTGAAACATGTACTTTGCCCGCGTAAACCGCAAAGTTGTGGAAAAACGTAAAGGAAATGGGGGGGGTAAGTTGGTAGTAAAAGGTAAAGCCTGAAGCTTGTGGGTGGTGTGTGTGTGTGTGTGTGTGTGTGTGTGTGTATGTGTGGTGGGAGGGGTGTTGAAGGATAGATAAAAGAGACAGGGAAACAAAGTCTGGCAAGGTACTCCCAAGCCCTGAGTCAGGCTTGGACATCACTAGTGAGAGAAGGTTAGCAGTGTGCCAACTCAGCTTTGCTGTTCTAATGTCTTCATTTGCTTAGATTTGCATTTTTTTTTCAAAGATTTTATTTATTTATTTGTCAGAGAGAAGAGAGCACAAGCAGGGGGAGCATCAGGCAGAGGGAGAAGCATTCTGACTCCCCACTGAGCAGGGAGCCCCATGCTGGGCTCAATCCCAGGACCCTGGGATCATAACCTGAGCCGAAGGCAGGCAATTCACTGACTGAGCCACCGAGGTGCCCCTAGATTTGTATTTTAAAACTTCAGAGAAAAAGCGGCGTCAGGGAAACAGGACATTGGTTGTTGTGGAGTGGATTAACTACATCAGTCCATCTTCGTCAAGTTAGACTTCATTCATCTAGGCCAGTGGCTCTCAACGGGTGTGTGTGTGTATGTGTGTGTGTGTGTGTGTGTGTGGTGTGATTTTGCCTCCATACGACATTTGATGATGTCTGGAGACAATTTTGGTTGTCACAGTGGTTTGGGGGGAGGTTACTGCCAATGAGCAGGTAGAGGGCTGGGATAGCTCAACATCGTGCAATGCATAGGACAGCCCCACGAGGAAGGGTTCTCAGTCCAAGGTGTCAGTGGTGCCAAGATTGAGAACCCTTGATCTCAGGGCTTGGTTGCTGTCTGTCTGTCCCGGGACAGCAATGGCTTGGGCTCTGGGTGGCAGGATGTACATATTCCTAATGCGGTGGAACCCCCAGGTCCAGAATGCTTACTGCTCCAAAGATCTGAAAGGGTCCCAGAAATTGGCATCTTGGCCCAGCTGTACTAATTTTGTAGCTTGGTGTCTTTTTTCCCACCCTTCTGACAATTTCCTGTCTTATATCGCCATGGCCCTGCGCCGCAGTGTGAATTCTGTAACTTAGTGTATTTTGCCCCTACCCCATGCACAATGCCGTAATTTGAATTGTTTTGCCTTTCTATCTCTACCACCCGTTTTGAGGTGGTGTTGGACAAGTCCTTGGGCCTCTTGGGGGAATCTGCTTTTCTCTACGCCAAACGAGCTTCATGAATCTCCAGATTGGCGGTTTGCGTAAGATGTGTCCTGGGTGCCATTTTTCCCCATAGAGAGAATTAAGAACGTGAACTATTTAATAAACTACAGACATACCGCCAGTCAACTGTAAAGCACATGCCTCTTCCAGGCCACTTTTTGACAAGTTTCAGGTAAGAATGATAGCATATTAAATTATTAGGCAGTTTTATGGCTGTGCAGGGCAAATTTATCCTTTGATGAATAAATATTGCTGTAGCCCAATTTAGAACTTGACAAATGCTGATTTACAGCTTAAAATATATATAAGGGTTATTTTTTGATGAAGTGGCAGTGGTAGTGGGTTAGGTTTAAAACCAGTGACAGCTGTGGCACCTTTGAGTAATGTGTCATTAAAATGGTGTTGCTGGCAGAGCTGTGGGGAGGAATTGGGTGGCTGCGGGGGTGCTGGGGGGAGGTTCCTGTCACTCCTGATAGGTATCGGGGTCCAGGTCACTTTTGTGATACATGGTCCCAGATAATAGTGCTTTGAGGCACTATTAAAAGTGTGTGTGTGTGTGGGGGGGGATGCCTAGGTGGCTCAGTCGGTTAAGCTCTGTCTTCGGCTCAGGTCATGATCCCAGGGTCCCAGAATCGAGTCGGGCTCCCTGCTCAGCGGGGAGCCTGCCTCTCTCCCTGCTTGTGCGCTTTCTCTCTCTCTCTCCCTCTCTCTCTCTCTGACAAGTAAGTGGATATGCTGTGCACCTTCCAAAGGATTCCACTTAGCCACTTGTGGAGCTTCAGTGTGGTTGTGGCTCCAGGGTCAAGGCTGGACATTTTTCAGATATGGAAGGTCATTTTGAGGAGGAATGATTTCAAACTGAAGTGAGGAGGGAAGCTGGTGAGTTTCTTGTGTGTTCTGGATGTGGAGATCATCCATCCGCCTTTTGCATCAAAACCACCTGGGACTTTTGAACTGATGAGAAAGGATGCACAGGAATAAAAAATGTATAATTGACGCTGACATTTACCGTCTGTTGCATGCATCCATGTGTCACAATGGGAGAGCTAGAGCAGTTATGTAAAATCCTTTCCTATTTATTTATTTGTTCCTTTCTTTCTTTATTAATATGTGCACATGGCATAAACGTTGGAAGTGACAGTCGAAGGGAGTGTGTAGTAACTCTTCCCCTTCTGCCCAGTGTCTCCTAGTTCCCTTCTCTAGAGATAACCACTGTTACTAGCTTCTCGGTTATCTTTCTCAAGGCTTATCTTTCTCATAAATGCACATATGAACACATAGTGTTTTTCAACAACTGCTAGCATACTCTTCACGTCAGTCTGTGCCTCTCCTGTTTCCCTAATAGCACACGTGGAAAACGAGTCCACATCATGACATAGCGCTTTCTACTTTATGGATGAGCTCAATGTATTACAGCCATTCCCCAGCAGTGGATACTGAGGCTGTTTCTAGTCTTTTGTCATTTCAAATCACACTGCTGGCATATCCTTGTATACACACCATTTTGCATATGTAGGAGTATGTCTGCAGAAGAAATTCTTAGAAGCGGCATTGCCGGTAAAAGCATATATAGATGTCTGTGATACTGGTAGACACTGCAAGTAGCCTTTCAAGGAGTTGGTAATGCTTTACCCTGGCACCCTCAATGAATGAGACGTCCTCGCCAACACAGCGAGTTATCGAAGTTTTTTGATCTTTGCCAATCTGATAGATGAAAATTGGTATCTCGGTTTTAATTTGCATTTCTTTCATGAGTGTGGTTGAACATTTTTCACAGGTTTAAGATCCATTTGTATTTCCTTTCCTTTTAATTCGTATCTGTTGCCCATTTTTTTCTATCAGGCTGTAGATCGAAAGTTCATCGTCTTTTAGATTCAGTATCTGTTTGACCCATTTCTGTACTTGGCAGAGCTCACTCTTGGGGGCCAGGGCGACGATGCGTGCATTCAAATGAGGCTTTGGGGAGTGGGGTGGATCGACCATGCTAGGGTTGAAAACAGGTTCATTTTCTTGGGTGTGGCCATTGCTGCCCCCAAGGCTGCTGGGGTCCCTGAACCTAGTGGTTTCTGGTGGCATCCCCACGGTGCTCCTGCAGAAGTCTGATTCAGGTGGACAGCAAGTGCCCGCTGGTGTGCTGGCTATGTGAGGATAGATTGGATTTGGGGTTGGACATGAACGAGACCGGGGAGGCTGGGGTTGCGAGGGAGAAGAGTGGCGCACCAGGACTTGGGGTGCTGAGTGTTTATGTTGAGGCAGATTCATGGGGAAGGGTCATCGCCCCTGCACCGAAAATTTTCAAATACACAGTATCTGAGAAGTCTAGGAAAATAGGATGCGCTTAATTTTAAGTGGTATGTTGGTCATGTTTTCAGTACTATCCTTAATATGGTTTCATTTTTCAGCCTTCAGACACCTTTCTAGAGGAGGTTTATCTAAACCCAAAGCAGTGTTTGTCAACCCAGAGCGATCTCAGCACCCCACTCCTGCCCCCATCCTGGGGCAGTTGAGTGTCTGGAGACAGTTTTGGTTGTCACCTTCGGGAGGGGGGGCGGGGGGGGGGGGGAGGAGAAGGCCACGGGCTTGGAGTGGGTGGAGGCCACGGAGGCTGTTACACATCCTGCAACGCACAGGACAGCCCCTGCAGCAGACAGTTTTCAGCCCTAAATGCTAATAATGTCAATACATGGAAAGCCCTCGTAAAACAACAGGGTCCAGTGGTAAATCTGGAGGAAAAAAGAAAAGATACAATAGGTGCACTGTTTCCTTCAGTTTTCAAACATTTTGGACCTTCTATAGTGTCACAATTAGATGACCTTCACCTGAAAAGGTGTGGAGGTTGAAGAAGAACTTGGAGAATTTGATTTGAAAATGTGACTAGTACACCATTTGAAAAGAAGTCAATCCTATGTTTCCTGAGGTTTTTGACCCCCTGTGGGATTTCAGTGGGGGCAGAGACCTGTCACTACCGTTGTCCCTTCTTACTGCCATCACTCTTTGCCCTGTGCACACATGCACGTAAAAAGTGGGGGCAAGGGGGTGCCGATTTTTTAAACCCGAGACTCCTGAAAGGAAAGGGACCTGGATGCCAGCATGATGGCATTTTCAGATATCCGGGCTTTCCGCACAGTGGGAGGGCAACCCAGGGACCCTCCTGGGCTCTATGTGAGTCCCCCAACCTCTAGAATGTCTGCTGCCAGTGGCCCTCAACCCCAGAGGTTCAGAGGAACCAGCAGAAATACCCTAGGATTTTCCTCATTTTCAGAGCAGGAGGAGGGGAAAAGCCCTTGCTGGGGAGGCCAACTGCCACTTGAAATCTTTCTTCCTCACCAAGGCTCAACTTTGAGCGGCCTCCTGTTGCCTCTTGGGTACAAAGGGAGCAGTATTAGCATGAGAAGGAAGATGAACTGAGTTACTAAATGGAAAGTACTCCGTACAGTACTTGTTTGTGTTTGCCATAGTATCGTGATTGTGATTATTGGTTTCTGCCCTCAGAGGTTTCAACCTTCTTGCCCCTCTTTTGCAGTTCTGTAGAAAGCCTTTGCCAAGATGAGCCAGCATACTTGAGTCCCACGGTGCCTCTGGAGGCTTCCTGAGTCCACAGAAACACGAGTGCCCCTTGCCGTGTCTGGGGAGGGTTCTGCTCCTCCCAGGCGGCACTGGGAGCTTCATGGAGCGGGCCCTGTGCTCTCCATCCTCCCACCCCCGATCTCCTCCATCGAGGGAGGCTTGGGCCTGCCTCTCTGAGATGGGTCTCTTCATTTCATTCTCCTGATTCCAGTTCCCGTGGCCAGTTTCCTGTCTCCCCCCACATCATCTGGTGAGACTGCCTTGGAAAAGCCTAAGTTGGAAGCTGAGAGGATGGTTGTGTCTGGGCCGTGGGCTTCCCTCCCATGAAGGACTTGGCTTCTGTCAGTCCTGGGCTCCTGAGCTCACTGCTCTTGGTTGTCTAGGTGCCTTTCAGTTTGGCCTCAGCCACAGTCACCAGAAGGGGTTATTTATAAACTGGGGACGGTCTTTGGCCAGAACTTATAAACAGTCTGCCGAAATGTTGGGTGAAGCCAATTTCTCATTTTGTTTTCTTTACATTCACTTTGAAGGTTCGTATCCGGATGGTTTTCGTGGATCTTTTAATGGCTGAAGATCACAAGAGTTTGTGCCTGGGTGGGTGGTTCCGTCTGAATGCTTCAATCAGCGCCTTCTTTTAAGAACTCACAAAACCTACAGAAGACATATGGGATGCAGTGGGGTAGTGGAGGTGGAGGGACACAGAAACCCTGTCCTCAGGGAGCTTCCAGTCCCGTGGAGATAGCACAGCCCCTGATGTGAGGTGCTCCCACTCTCTTGGGAGAAATACAGCCCTGACCTTCATGGAGTCCCCAATCTAATGGAGGAGGCATAGGATGAATTCACAGTCTGATGGTGAGAGAGCTCATATTCTCAGGGAACTCCCAGTCTGATGTGGGAGAGACAAAGCCTGTTTATCTAGCCTGATGGAGGAGACCGGAGTCTTGCCTTCTGACGTGGTTTGATGATGTGATACAGACAGAGCCCTCAAAAAAATGGGCAAGATGGAGCAGTGCTTAACCCCATAGCCTTGTTTCTGCGTCCACAATAGAAGTAGGGGAGATAGGAGAGACCGAGGCAGCCTGGGGAAGGGGCATTTTCAGCAGCACCCTTTGACTGGGCTGTAGCAGCCACTCTTACTGGCCTCTGCCCGCCCAGCCCCACCCCAATACATGTGCAGGCTGCGCTATCTTTAGTGGTCACCCTTTGTAATCTTTAGAGGCCGTTGCTGACGTGGCTGCTTCCTGGGCTGGACCTCTCCCCCTAGAGAACTGTGCTTTTAGCTGGGTGAGAATTTGGCTTGGGGCAGGGAGGCAGTGCAGAGTGACTGAGGGCTTCCAGAACTTGGCTGTGGTCCCTTGCCTTTTCCTGAGTCACAGGGGGATACCTGGAGACCCTTTGGACAGTCTGTTTTAAGGTCAGAACAATAAGAATATCCTAGAAAGGATGTTAGACGTCATCTAGTCTTATCTTCCCATTTCACAGAGGAGATTGTGGAGGCCCAGAGAAGGGAAGTGTTTTTCTCAAGGTGGCTTAGAGCTTGTGTTGGGCTTATGGCCTAGCTCCTGAATCTGGTCCCTAGAGAAGAGGCCTGGTAACCACAGCACTCAGGGAAGTCCTGGTAAAGCCTCCACCAGGTCCGTTACTCCCCCTGCTTGGAGCCTGCATGGTCCCATCCCACTTGGAGTAAAACCAAAGGTATTTCTGTGGCTTTAGGGTGGCCTGATCTGGCTACCACCTCACGCCTCTCTGTCTGCCACTCTGCTTGTCATTCATGGCACACTAGACTCCTGGTTGTTCCTTGAACATCCCAGGCCATTTCGAAACCTCAGGATCTTTGCACTTGCCGATCCTTTTGCCTGGAATATCTTACCCAGATGGCTCACTTCTTCACCTCTTTCGGAGAGCCCTAACCGGACCGTCCTGGATAAAATGCCTTCCTTCCCTGCCATTTTCTATCCCTCTCCTCCTGCTTTACTTTCTCCAGAGCGTTCGTCACCATCTTAAATGGCTTCTCTTCATTTATTTCTTAGTTTCCTCCCTTTAGAATGTAAATACCAAAAAATGGTCTGTTTCCTTCTCTGCTATATGCCCAGCAACCAGAACATGTGTGACACATAGTAAATGCTTAATATCTGTTTGTTCAGAGAAGGAAAGGAGGGAAGGAGAGAGTACAAAACACAAATTGAAATCACTCGGTGTTAGGCGTTTCATTTGGTTAGGACCAAAAAAAAAAAAAAAAAAGAAAAAGGACAAAACGATAAGTGGCGAGATCGAATCACCTGCCAGTGTCATCTGGACCTGTGTCTTGGGTGGCTGGCAGCAGTCTCTGTTGCTCCTTCCCTCCATCTACCTTGTATTATACTTTCACCTATAAGGAGAAGAAACTAGGTTCAGCTTCACCCTTCCCAGAAAAGAAATGTGTTTATAAATGCCCCGGCCATGGAAAGGCTCTGACCCCTCCCCTGGAGCTCTTCTCGCCTTGTGCCAAATGATGGAACAGAGATTGTGGTGGAAGGAAGCTGCGTCTTCTCTCTTGGGGTTTATAAGTCTTCAACTTATCTGCAGGACCAGACAGACTCCCTTTTCACAAGGACAAAGACAAGTACCCCAAGATTGGTGTTGAGGATCCAGGAGCAGATTGGGGGCGGGGGCATATGAATTTTGGTTGGACTTATGAAGCTGGGAGGTTGGAAGGGGAAGCTGAAAGCTCCCGGCTCCTCGTCCTGCCTCTTTTTGTGGGTGGCCTTGACTAGCTACTTCCTCTCTCACAGCTTAGCTTCCTCATCTATAAAATAAAAGAGTTGGACTGAACCTGGGGGCCCCAGGGGGTTGGTCAAGGCTCCTGGGGATTCATGCGGCTGGGTTGTTCCTAAGGTTCCCTTCCATCCCGACATCAGGTCTCTGACACTCTTTGGATCGAATATCAGGTTTTTGGTAAAACCATGACTTCCTGGATAATGCTGGAAATAGAGGTGACAGTTAAGAAAAAAAAAAGTACATGTCAAAAAGTGTTCTCAATGCCAGTTACTGTAGTAAGTGTGGGTTTTTTTTTCTTTCTTTCTTCTTGGTCTTAACCTGTAAGCGATTACAAGATCAAACAAGTTTCAGTTTGAGTCCCCATGCTTTACAGTCTGAGTCTCTACGGCGTCAGCTTACCACGTTTACTTTCAACTAGTCGGGCTGTTCTGGGGAGGCTTTTGTCAGTCAACTGCTCAGCCGTCAGGGCAGGAAGGCTTGGTCTTGGGCAGTTTGCAGTTTGGACGCTGGGTCCTCCGCACCCATAGACCTGGCTCCTCTTCCTCATTTATCTGCCATCTCCCTCCCCGGCACCCCATCCTGACTCATTGAGCTCCCATCATATGGCAGTCTCTCTGGGGAGGTTGTTAAGTTTCAACCCACTCCCAAACCCCAGCCTCTTGCCCAGGACCAGCTACATACTTTGCTGGGCCCAGCACAAAATGAAAATGTGGGGCCCCTTGTTTAAAGATGAGGACTTTCAAGACGGCGACGGTAGTGCCTTCAGCCAGGTGTGGGGCCCTCTGAACTTACACCAGTCGCATGCCCTTGTGGCTGGCTCTGCTCTTCCCTCTTACGTTCCCAAGACCAGAGAGACTTATAAAACACATTTGAACGCTCATGACCAGCTTCTTCAGAAGGAGTTGGAGGTGTCGCCGTCATGGCCTCTGGTGAGATTCAGGGCTTCTGGCCTGAGCCACTGTGTGTTTGGGAAATCATGCGTGTGTAGTGGGGAGGGTTTTGGCAATGTCCTTGAGTGCCCGTGGGAGGCTCAGAGGATGATGGTTTAGAAATGATTGCATTGCCCAAGCAGCCCCAAGGATACGGGAAGCTCCTTTCTGCAGGGCATCACTTGCTTTGCCTTTAGGAAGTCCTTTGATGGATAAACAAAATGTGGTTTATCTGTACAGTGGAGTATGATTTAGCCATAAATGGGAATGAAGTCCTTGTCTGTGGTACAATACAAAGGAACCCTGGAAATATTATGTTAAGGGAAAGAAGCTGGATGGTTGTATTTATTGGAAATGTCCAGAATGGGCGAGCCCATAGAAAGAGAAAGTGGTTGCCAGGGGAAGAGGGGAATGGGGAGTGATGGCTACTGGGTATGGGGTTTTTTTATTTGGGGGGGGGGTGATGAAAATAAGCCTGTAGTGGCGATGGTTGGACAACCTTGTTGCTATGCTAATAGACCACTGAACCATGCAGTTTAAAGGGTAAATTTTACAGTTCACAAGTTATAGCTCAGTATTTTTTTAAAATGTGAAAATAAAGATCTTTTGAAGGCTTGGACTTGAACTCTTTACCCTCTGCCCTTGGTGGGTGTTGTGGGTTCAGTGCAGGAGTGGCCTCTCCTTCCACGAGCCCCTCCCTCTTCTTCCTGCCTTACCTTCAGCTGCAGATAATCTCTTGGGCATCCCTTATACAAAGCCCGTTTTCCAGGAAAGATCTTCTGGAAGCATTCATGCTAAGCGGATCTGTGGCTGCTAAGACTTAGCCCCATCCAAGGCATTTGCATATTAGCTTATAAAGGGAGAAAGCTTTTAGGTAAGAGGAATGAATGTTTAATTTTAGAATTCCAAGTAAGAGCAAGTGAGCGTGGAAGGTTGCTCATTTTCATGGGGCCGGGTGCCCCGTGAAACCAGGGGTGGCCAGGTGCCCTTTCTGCCCACCGAGCTGGCTGACCCTAAGACAGAGTCAGGTGGGCAGTGGGTGAGGGGCAGGCCTCAGAAACATTCCTTCAGGACAAGGGTCCCTACCCCAGGACCCCAGCTGCCTTTATTATTTTCTCGGCTAGGAGGTGGAGGGGGAGTGGGGGAGCAGTTCATGGAGGACTGCTTGGGGTGGGCGGCATCTTTCCAGTCAGGTCTCATTTCTGCTTTGTTAATGTGCTTGGTTCTTGAATCAGGTGGCCCCAATTTGAGACAAACCCCTTGCCTAGCACTTCTGCTCTTGTCCCTCTCAGTTCAGTCCTGCTTGTCCTTGCCTGGGACTGCTCCTTCTCCCCTGTCCCTCTCACATATCCTGCTGCCTTGGCCTCCGTCCCTGTTGCCATAGCCCCATCCCTCAGGACACAGTGTAGTTCAAGCTCTAGCTCTTTGAGAATCCCTTTAGTCGGTATTAAATGGTCTTTCTTCATATTTATTTGTGGCTCTTGGATTCTGAGATCTTTCTTTTAATCATCTTTGGATCTTTGGAGCACCTAGGGGCTCAGTCAGTTAAATGTTGGCTCAGGTCACGATCTCAGGATCCTGGGATCATGTCCCACATAGGGATCCTTGCTCAGTGGGGAGTCTGTTTCCTCTTCTCCCTCTGTCTGCTGCTCCCCCTATTTGTGCACTTGCTCTCTCTCTCTGCCAAATAAATAAAATCTTAAAAAAAAAAAAATTATCTTTGGATCCACAATGCCTGACACAGTGCTTCTACCCAGTAAGCACTTAGTAAATGTGTAGGTTTTTTTTTTTTTTTTAAAGATTTATTTATTTGAGAGAGAGAGAAAACATGAGCAGGAGGGGCAGACTGAGAGGAAGAGACCATCTGAAGCAGACTCCACACCCAGCATGGAGTACAACGCGAGGCTTGATCTCAAGACATTGAGATCTGATCTGGGCCAAAATCGAGAGTCAGACACTTAACCCACTGAACCACCCACATGCCCCGTCACTTATATTTCCTTGAACTGCACTGAACCATGACTGTGCTTGGTCCTGTGAGGGAGTGCGAAGCAACAGAATGAGCCAGAGAGAGGCTGAGGAGATGACAAGCCTGAGGAATGACTTGGTAAGAGACAAGAGAATAGCATTTGTGGTAGGAAAAGAACAAAGTCTGAAACCTGCTGCCCGTTCACAGGGGCATCTCAGAGCTTCCTGTCACGTGAGATGACAAACAAAGGGCATCTCCCAAGCTGCCGCCTGCAGTAGAAGCTTCCGCGGAGTATCCTTTCCTAAATGATCTCTTAGATCTCAGACTTCCATCATTAGTCAAAGGACCTGCATGAGCACCCAGTTACTGAGTGCCTCCCGTGTGTCAGGCGCCAAGCTGGATTCTGTCACTTTGTAGGAGCTCCGTTGGGTCATGGAATCGGAGGGCCACATCCAAAGAGGCTCCATGTATGATAGATGTGGAAGAGCACAGGGCCTTTGAATATACTCCTGCCTGGGCTTGGAGAGTTGTTTTTCCCTGAGCCACTTGGCTTTTCCCCAGTTTCCTGGGGATTTTAATTTCCCATGTGATTGCTCATGGGCAAGAGGCATTGGTGCTTACATCGTGAACACTGCTGTTCACATCCTGCCTCTTTGGGGAAGAGGGAAGTAAGTATGGGACAGGGCTGCACTTTCAGCCCTGTGCATCTGATGATGGATGGAGGTCCTGGCTCTGTTGGTTAGGGACCCAGGATGAAATGGCTGGCACATGCAAAGGGCTTAGCTAGTGAGACTTTAATGGTGAGTGTTTAGAGACGTGTGGTCAGAACTAGACACCCCAAAGGGTTAGGGGCACTCTAGGGCTGGCCGTAGTGGGAAGCTGTTACCCACCTCCCTTAGGCCGGTAGGAGAGAACTCTAAAGAAGGGGCCCCCAACAATGGCTGGAATTCTGAAGGGATACAGCTACTGCCAAACTGGCCAGGTAAAAGGTAGAGGGAAGTAAATGCTTTCCTTTTATCCAAATCCACCCGGAAGCCTACGGAACCCAGTCAATGCAGTCACTAGTCTGATCAGAGCAGAGCACATTGTGTGTGTGTCAGATTGACAAGACCTAGTCCTAGCTGCATGGGCATTCTAATTTCTAATGCCTAGCTGACTCTTGCATGTCTTAGGTTAGTCAGCATGGGACCGGTCAACCAGAGTTCACTCCTTCCGGAATCATGGCTGTTATCAAGCAGAAAGTGTAATTATATCAGCAGGATAGGCATTGGGTAGTTTTGACGATAGCAAGAAAAACATCCTATTCATCGATGGCAGGCACTGAGCAGCCTAAGCATTTTATGTGCGTCCTCATTAAATCTTCACAAGGACCCCAGCAGGTTGGCCCTCTTGTTCTCATCTTTGCCATGTTTCTGGTAAAGTCATTGGGCTGAGACAGCCAGTAGGTTGCCCAGTGGCAGAGCTCACAAGAGGCAAAGCTGGGCTCTGAGCAGTTCTGTCTGACTCCTGAACACATACTCTTGACCTCTCAGTGCCTCATGGTCTCATTCCTCTGCACTGGGGCCCTCCCCACCCTGTGGTCCATGCCGCATGTGTGCTGGTTCCACTGCCTGGGATGGTCTTCCTACTTCCTCTCCACCTGACCCAGTTGAACCCATTGTTAGGACCCAGCTCAGATCTCACTTCCTCCATGAGACCTTCTCCAGCCAGTCCAGCCTTCTATACCTCTCTTTCAGCAATCCGTGATGGGATTATCTGGCTATTTTGAGTGGTACCTCTCCTCCATTTCCAAGAAGACTCCAATTTTCATTAATAGAGGTGTTAGATCCCGAGTTGTTTTATTTTGTTTTTTGTTTTGAACTCTTCATTCACTCAAAAGGTTGAATTGAAGAGACTTTAATAAAGTAATTATTTACAGAGCTATAGGGTTAAGGGAAACAGCAGTGGTGGCCTGGTGCCCAGGGACCAACACGGGGAGGGGCGGTGGCAGGAGGAAGCAAGCTATTACCACTCCAGAGCGGGAAGGAATTTCCTCAGAGTGAGCAGTCATGGCGCCCAGAGATGGCTGGGAGAGGGGCCACATGGTAGGAACTGATGGATCTGAGGATTGCTTTTCTCCTCAGTAAATGCCCACTGAAAGCCAACGGGGAGGATTTTTTTAGAAGGAGAGACCATAAGCTAGAGCAGAGCCCAGTAAGAGCTTACAGTCTAGCTGAGTGTTTGAGGGGGAGAAGACAGGCACATACCCCTTCCTAAAATAGCACAGCACTTTTGCGGAGCAGTATTTTCTCCCCGGACAGATGAGCATACCATTAGCCAAGACTCAAGCCCAATGGAGGTGGACATTTGAGGAGCCAAAATTGTTGAAGGCTTCCTTCTTTCAGGGATAAGAGGTGGTTCTTGTCCGGCAGCTGCTGTGAGTTATTTCCTGCAAGGCCTCACACGGGCCACAGAGGCATCTGGGTGGAGCCTGGCTAGTCTGTGTTTCAGTGATTTTGAAGTTTCAGAGTACTTAAAAAATGTTTCGAGGGTCCCAGAAGTTTGAATAATTAGCAAACATCCTTCATCTTTGGGGCTGACCTTAGGAGAAGCTGAAGCACCATGTCCCCCACACGCCATAAGAATCACCCAGAGCCTCAATGAAACAAGATGGGATTGGGAGGGAGACAAACCATAAGTGACTCTTAATCTCACAAAGCAAACTGAGGGTTGCTGGTGGGAGGGGGGTTGGGAGAAGGGGGGGGGGTGGAGTTATGGACATTGGGGAGGGTATGTGCTATGGTGAGTGCTGTGAAGTGTGTAAACCTGGCGATTCACAGACTTGTACCCCTGGAGATAAAATTATATGTTTATAAAAAAAAAAAAATTAAAAAAAAAAAAAAAAGAATCACCCAGAGCCACTTAGGAAGAATTGATGTTGCACTGGGAGGACCTCGGTTTTCCTCCATATGGTGTTGCTTAATCTCATTTCTTTTTTTCTCTATTCCTATTTTTCCACCCACTCCTGTTGGCCTAGACCCAACTAGACACTGGAAGGGTAGGGTGAATTGTGGTCAAGCAGTTGGAAGGATGAAAACCCAAAGGGCCTCTTTTTGCTAGCTCTTACCTTTTGATGATGAGTTTCTTTGGATTTTTCTCTCTACTGAGTCCTGGACATGCTAGGGGATGCTCCAGACATCCTAAATGCCCCTTTCTTCACTGAACACACCACACCTCCGCCGACCTCCAGGCCTTTGAGCTCCTTGTTCTTTCTGCCTGGAAGACTCTCTCATCCCTCTTCACGGACTTGTTAGTAGGGAGCAGTGGGGACTGTGGAGAAGTCCATAGCTTACACTCCATCTGAAGCTTTTCTGGGCTCCTGATCTATACGTTGTGGCTTTGATTGTTCCTTGGAGTGGGCGTGACTGGTCACCTTGGCAGAGACTCAGGAAGGAAACCAGTTGGGGTGGGTGACGAAGCTGAGGTGCAGTCTCAGAAGCAGGGACCAGAGGAGACCCTCAGGCAAGACGACCAATCCCTGGGGCTGAAATTCAGGGAGAAGGGGGAGATGAAGCTGAAGAGGCCAGATGGCTCCAGCTGGGCTGAGACACCTCTTCTGTATCTGTTCTTGGGGACCGGCAGGGCCTGGGTGTGGCTTGGGGGTCAGTGACAGCGGTGGGCTCGGTCCTGGAGAGACAGCTTTCATTTTACAAGAAGGAGATTTTCTACATACCAGACTGGGACCTGCTCTGGCACTTTGCTTCTCAACACTGTGTAGGATTCAGAGATCAGATAATGCTTTGGTTCAGGTTTTAAACTTTCATTATTCCTTCATTACATAAATAAAACACAATAAAGATAAGCAAAGAAGAAAGGGAACTGAAATTAATGTCACCCATAATCCTGCCACCCAGGTATCATTTACATTTAGAACTTACGTAGGGAAACTTCCCAGGTGATTTTTTATATTTACAGAGTGGAAGCAAACCACTTAGATGGTATTTGTAGATATATTTTGTAACCTGGTGTGTGAGTGTGTGTGTGTGTGTGTGAGAGAGAGAGAGAGAGAGAGATTTGTCCCATTAAAAAAAATAATAATAAAATGCTTGCCCCAACTTAAAACTGAAGGGGATAAAGAGAACTCCCCTTGCTCTCCCCTCCTCACCCCTAATTCTATTCTTCTTTAGAAGTTTCCAGGATATCCCTGATTAGGGAACAAGATAGAAGGGACAATATACATGAAATAACAAACTGGAAATATTGGTTGTTGTAACTTGTGCAAATATTAGCCGTCACGTGTCAGGAGGAAAGTGAAGGGTGGGTTTGGAGGGACTGGGAAGTAGTTTGTAGTTAGTGAAGGGGCTTTCAGAAATTGATACTGGGGGGTTAGGGGAAGGAGGGGATGCCGAATTTTTGAGGCCTGGTTTCTGTTTGGATTTGTCACATGGGTGTCGGTGAGGAGCAGGGTGAGTGGAGCTGAGGGAGACCGAGGGCAGGGGCCAAATACTATCAGATCTTACCCCCTGGGCGGGGATTGGGGTAGGGAGGGTAGCAGGAATGCAAATGAGCAAGAGACGTGTCAGGAAGCAGTGACAGTAATTGGTGGATATTTATAAAATTACCCTTGGTTGACAAAATAAAAAGTCAGCAAGTCTGTGTTAGACCCCCAAACTAAAAAAAAAAAAAAAAAGTTTTAAACAAATCTTTGAATGCTGAGAATCTGAGTAAGACTGGAGAACTGGTTGGGGAGTCCTAACTGTCAGATATTGTTCTGCTTTTGTCTTTGGCTAGGCCGTCTTGGATTGTACCTTAATTTGTCCAGATCTCAGCTTTCTTATCTGTAGTTGATAGGTTCTCAGTCCTGGATGCACATTAAAATCATGAGGGAACTTAAAAAATACCCCATGTCAGAGCCCTACTCCAGCCCAAAGTTGCCTGAATCTTTGGTGGTGGGGCCTAGGAATTTTTTTAATGCAGTCAATGTTAAATATCCCTGGGGTAGAATTCACCTAATTGCTCATTGTAGCCAAAAAATGTTACAGTTCTGTGTCTGGTATTATATAATTTTATTCCTTTCAAACACTGTGCACCGATGTTATAAACTTGTTACCTACCAAGAAGTTTTACTATTTAAGAAACACTCCCCATGGGGTGCCTGGGTGGCTCAGTGTGTTAAAGCCTCTGCCTTTGCTTAGGTCATGATCCTAGAGTCCTGGGATCAAGCCCTGAATCAGGCTCTGTGCTTGGCATGGAGCCTGCTTCCCCCTCTCCCTCTCTGCCTGCCTCTCTTCCTACTTGTGATCTCTGCCTATCAAATAAATAAATAAAATCTTAAGAAAAAAAGAAAGAAAGAAAGAAACACTCCCCATAATTCTGAATAGGCCAGGGATATAATGCCAACATCCTTTTTCCAATGAGTTGGAATCATAAACATAGAAAAACAACAAATAATTACTTCTTGCACCAGGAGTTGAGAGCATGGACTTCTCTTTCTCATTCTCTCATTTTGAAAAAGCTACCAACTAGAAGCCTGAGTCCACCTCCGTGTATAAAGAAGATGTGGGGGCGCCTGGGTGGTGCAGTCGGTCAAGCATCCAATTCTTGGTTTCATCTCAGGTCACAATGTCATGGTCGTGAGATTAAGTCCTGTGTCGGGCTCAGCGAGAAGTCTGCTAAAGTTTCTCTCTCCCTCTCCCTCTACCCCTCCCCTCTCTAGAGTGTATAAATAAACCTTAACCAAAAAAAGAAGAAGAAGAAGAAGAAGAAGAAGGAGACTTTGAAAAGTTCAGAGAGGAGGCATTACTGGAAATGTTTTCACTAGAAGAATTGTATATACCCTAAGTTCCGAATTAAGAGGTCCAGTTTGGGGAGTCTTTATCAGACCTAATTCCTACATGGAGTAGGGAATGTTTAAAGAGACTTGATGCTGTTTTATCTGTACCATTGAAGTTTCTGGTTTTGTCTCTTCCTAAATGAGTCATTTTTTTTTTAAAGGAACCTAACTTGGGGAGGTGGGGAAACCGCTGTGAGAGGTGCCAAGGAGGGGAGGTGGGCAGTGAGGACCGAGTTTACACTTGGGCCTTGCACCCGGGAGGGCTGGAACCGGGAACCTGTCTGCTGAGGGTGTATCAAGATGAGAGGCACACAGCCTGGGAGGGGGTGAGGTAGCAGAAATGGCATTGGTATGCTTATTAATTTATCCAGTATTTTCTGGAGTGCACTCACTCACCAAGCATGTGGACTGGTAGCAAGGCTCCCTCCAGGGGGCTAGGGGATGGCGAACCATAGGGAAGAGACCTCCTGTTTTGCACTCTAGGTGGGGACATGAGCCTTCAAAGGTGGCGGTTAGGCATGTCCCTATTTGCCTGCACTTACAGACACATGAACGGAGGCTGTAGTGCCCGCGCCAGTGTGAACAGTGCCAGTGCAAAGGTTAGTGCCAGGCATCATTTCAGAGGAGGAAAAATGGCAGCCTGATGACCCCAGTGCGGAGTGCCGGGGGCCTGCTGGAACATACACAGGCCAGGCACCTCCACATATCACTTCCTCTTCCTGTGCTCCCTTCTCCTGACTGAAAAGTGACCCCACACACCTAAGTCCCCTGCCCCGCCCCCCCATGACTTTTCAGGGTGCCCACTGTCCCCGATCCCTGCGGGGGTGGGGGGAAGGACAGAGAGCAGGGAGCAATTGCCAGACCCCGGCTTTGGCAAAACCAGAGCAGCTATATGTGCTTTGGGCCACGTGTTTGAGGTGAGGGGGAGCACGGGGCAGGGTGCTCCCTGATGCCCAGAGAGAGTTTTGTGCATTTTGAACGCCAAGCAGGCGCACTCCTTTTATTCCCCGCGGACCCCTGCGAGGGGCTGGTTTTTATCTTTGTGGAGGGATGTGCTACCCCCTTCAGTCGTGCCTATGTGTTTTCTAAGTTTGTCACAAACTTCCTGTTTGGGTATGGTCTGAGGCTCAAAGCTTTGTTGTGTTTTGAAACCCTGGTGTTCACAGAGGTCCGGCGCTTCTCTCTTAGAGGCTGTGGGGTGGCCCCTTTGTTCTCCTTCCTTTCGCTGACGGTTGCCATCTTTCTTTGCAGACCTTCTCTCTGGGAAGCGCTCGGTAGCTTCTGTTCTTGTTCTCATTATCCAGGGTTGAGAGCTGGGAGGTTTGAAGGCTGGGAGGAAGGAGGGGGGCAACATTTATCGGGCCCCTTATATAAAGCTAGGCAGTGTGCTAGATGTTTCTGTACGTGTGTTGCATTTAGGCCTCATGGTAGCTCATGCAGAACCAGGCTCAGAGAGGTTAAGGGACTAGCCCAAGACTGGCCAGCCCCTGGGTGACCAGGTCAGGATTGGATCCCAGCCTGACTCCAGAGGTTCGTGAGGACCCTGCTGCGCCTTTGGTTCCACTGGTTTAAGGAGATCTTGATATCTTATTGGGCTTCTTGGTGGATAGCATCACCTTGATCCCTGTTTCTCTTGTTACTCAGGGGCTGCCCATTCTCTCGGTCTGGGGTGTGATTTGATGGTCCTTGAGTGTTCTGCTGACTTCGATCTTTCCCACTCATCTTCCCCTTGTAGCCCCACAAAGCCCAGAATTATGTGTTGTCCGTGGCTGATGACTAAAGTGGGTTAGGGCCAACTCCCAATTCCCCAGAAATGGAGTGTCCTTTTTTCTACTTCTGACCATTCCTCTGGTCACCACAAACCCTGCTGAGCTGGATTTCTCACATCTCAAGCTCTTCCCTTGAAGAGGGAAGAAGAGAGGATAGCTATCTGTGTCTGTGAAAGCATGTGAAGGGGTAGCTAAGGAAGGATGCCAAGACCTCGAATATGTGGGAAGGAGGAGGAGGGGGAGCTAAATCTAGCACCCTCCTTCTCATTGGGATAGCTCTTACAGGATGCCAGACTCTGGGTGCTCCTGCAAAGGAACAATCAGTACGCTTCCAGAAACTTGAAGATGGCCGTGTGTCCCGTCCCTTGCCCATTCCAGTTCTCTTCTATTTTCTGAGAAACTTCTGCAACTGTATCATCAGAGCTACATCAGCATTGTTTTGTAGATCAAGCAGTGTTTACCAGCCAAGAGTCCTTGTGTTGAACAGTGGGCAATTCCAAGCATTTTCAACACAAGTATCATCACCCTCGAGGGGTTCGCAGTCTACATGGAAGGGAAATGCCGTAAGCTCAGAAGATCCGGGAGGGTTAGGATGCCGGGGTGGTGTCGCTCAGTGGGCTGCAGGAGAGGGCCAAGAGCTGGTGGGTTGAGAGGGGCGGGGCTGCAGGGGGAGAAATATGTGGGGCCCTGGGACCTGAGGGGCCTGGAAAGGGGAGGCGCATAGTCAGTGGGGTGGAATGGAGGGTGCCTATGGGAAACAAGACTGAAGAAGTGTTCCTGAAGGATCCCATGGAATATGGCTCTGGTGTTGGCCATTTTCCCATATCCAGAGCTGCCAAAGCCAGCTGAACAGGACCAGGCTAGGTAAACACAGGCTAGGCTCACCTGGCTGGCTGCCCTGGAGATGCCGGGGAACGCCAGGGGGCGAGTAAGAACACATTTATCCTGTTGAATTTTAGGAGGGGAAACTTTGAGGGCTTGGATGAAGGTAGTGACATGAATATAGAAGGGAAGACAGAGAAATGGAAGGTGTTAAGCCCGAGCTCTGCCCCTTGCTGCCTGTGGGACCTTGTGTAGGTTACTTAATTTCTTGAATCTCTGTTTCATCGTCTGTGTGTGGAGGCCAAAAACACTTCACGGGACGGTCGTGTGAGGGTTTGGCTTGTGTGGCGGCTGGCCCACACATTGTGGTCAGTGCTCAGCAGAGTATGAGTCCTCCTGTGGGGGCGAGGCCCAGTTTGTGACATGTGGGGAGGCGGCAGGGGAGCGTTCTGAGAGCTCTCCAGGGGCTCACTCTGGGAACCTGTGGGGGCCTCCAGATTCAGTCTGGGGAAAGCTTTTCTAATCCAGGCTGCTGTGGGCCTGTCCAGAACCCCCACAGCCCTGTGGATTATGCCTCTGTGAAACCATGGCTTCTGGTTTCAGCTGGGCCCTCAGTACTGCTGGGCCCTCCAACCCCAGTCAGGTCGCCACTGGGGGAGGCTAGTGAGACACTGAGGCATAAAACTTAAGGAGGCCCCCTGTTTTAGGGCTGCCCTGTCACCTACATGATTCCCCTTGGAGGGGTGTTTCACACCATACCCCCTGTTAAGCTCCTTCCTCTCTGCCCTTCTTCACTCAGGAGACAACCTGGCTTCGTTTATTCCTTGACAGGTTCCAAACAGCGTAGTCTTAAGCCGTGTCAGGTTCCTGGCTCCACTTCCTTGTGGGTACTGACACTGGGGCTCATCCCAGTCTGACTTCCTTCCACTCAGAGATGGACGCTTCCCTCCTCCTGGCCAGAGAGAAGCTTCTTCCTGTGCCTGAATCCTCCCCATCTCCCGTAGCTTCTGGGACCTCACACCCTTCCATCAGCTGGCTGAAGCCAAACCTCAAAAACCTTCACCCTCTCTAGTTCTCATTCCTTTTTCTCCTCCCTTAAGAGACAGTTGTCTGGAAAGAATCTGCCTTCAGGTTTTGCTCCTTAGTTGACACAGCCATCTCGGTATGTTTTCTGCCTGTGGGAGGAGGTGTGGGGCCCAGGGGAGGAACCTGGTTGGATTTGCTGCAGAGGGCTCGTGCCTTCCATAGCAACCTGCCCCCTGTCAGGTCACCTGTGACCTTCATATTGCCACACCCAACGGACCCTTCACTCTTTATCTTTCTGGACTCCTTGCTACTTTTGACACTGGACAACTTCCTCCTTTTTGCACCTCTCACTTCTCTTGGCTTCTTTCATTCCACAAATAAATCTCTCCGCAACTATTTCTTGAGCACCAACATGTTCCAGACTCTGGGATGGATCGTAATACCATGCCCCTTATTTGTAGGGAGTTTGAAGACCAGTGTGAGGGAAGAAGGCAAAAAATATAAACAAATGTCAGGTGCTGATAAATGCTACACCAAAATACACAGTGAGGAAGGGTGATAGGAAGGGTATGGGGTTGTGGGGGAGGGTCTCATTAAGAAAGGGACATTGTCACCAGAACCTGAAGAAAGTAAAGGATGCCCTGGAAGAAGAGCGTTCTGGGCAGAGGGGAGAGCAAAGGCTAAGGTCTTGAGGGAGAAGCCTGCTTGGGGTGTTTGAGGAAGCCATTCTGGCTAAAGGAAACTGAAGAAGGGCAGAGTAGAAGAAAAGGTCAAGGAAGAGGCTGGACCAGGTCATGTGGGCCCTGAAGGTCATTTCAAGAATTTTGTCTTTTATTTTGAGAGAGATGAAACACTATAGGAATCTTCTGAGCAGAAGAGTGATTTTTAAATGATCACTGAGGCTGTTGTGGGGAGCATGGTGTATTTATCAGCTTGGGCTGCCATAAAAACATACCACAAACTGGGTAATAACAGAATATTACCAGATAACAGAAGTGTATTTTATAACTCTTACATAACAGAAGTATATTTTCTCACAGTTCTGGAGGCCAGAATCTGAGCTCAAAGTGTCAGCGGGGTCTCCCACCCTCTGAAGGCCCTAGGGAAGGATCTGTTCCAGGCCCCCCTCCCAGCTTCTGGTAGCTCCTGGGCTTGTGGCAGTGGAACTCCCATCTTCACACAGCAGCATACTCCCCAGTACTCCCCGTGTGGGTGCCTGCTTCCTAATTTCCCCTTTTTATACCAACGCCAGTTGTACTGGTTAGAGACCCACCCTAACTCCAGGATGACCTTATCTCAACAGCTGATTACATCTGCAATGACCCTATTCCAAATAAGGTCATATTCTGAGGTATTGGGGGTTAGGACTTTAACAAAGGAATTTGGGGGAGATGCAGTCCAACCCATAACACGATTCAATCCCCATCATAGGTGGATTCTAGAAAGGCAAGCAAGGGTGGAAGTAGGGAGATGACGAGTAAGGAAGTCATTGCAATAATCCAAGGAGCAAAACTGCTGGCTTGGACCAAAATGGTGGCAATGGAATGAACGAGAAGGGGTGAGTCTGGATGTGTCTTGAAGAATCAGCTGACATCATTTGCTGGTTGATGGTGTGGAGGTGGAATGTGAGGGAAAGAGGGGAGTTAAGGAGACTCCTGGGTTTCATGAAGGCCTGAGGAACTAGAATGGCGTTGGGTGTCTTTCTCTTCTACATTCTCCTCTCCCTTGGGCTTCCTCAGCAGCCTTTCAGGGGCTTCCTCCTGGGCCGGTCCATCCGCTGTTGGATTCTTCAGGGCTTCATCCTTGGCTGCTCCAGTCTCTCCTGATTGATACAATCTTTCCCATGGTGAAGCTGAATATCCTGAATGTGCTTTTTGGGTCACTCCTACAGGCCCTGGCTCTGGCGGATGCTGAAGGAGGAAGACATGGAAGCAGGACAACCCTGAACAATTAAGCCTCTTAATCCTGAAACAGGTAGCTGCTCTGAAGTGTTTTGTGATGAAGGGGTCCTTGAAAGCATTCCTTGGATATCCATGCAATGGAAAATGCCCCAAGAAGGGGAGAAAGGATGCTGTGGGCCTGCTCACCCATAGATTTCTGGAAAACTTTCTTTGGGAAATGGTCGGCGGTTGTGGATTCACTTAGTGGCATTCAGCATCATGTGGAATGGGGCTGAGGGCCTTGTGCCTTTTGTCACTTGACTTTGCAGAGTTGTGAACAGTGAAGGAGCCAAAAGACATTCATGAATGGTAGCTCTGGATGTGTTCAGGGGGGAATTAGACCTCTCTGGAGAATGGTGGTACAGAGGGCTGCTCGGAGAAAGCCACCAGAGCCTGTAGGAGGCAGATTCTTGACCTAAGGAGACTTTGAATTGGCCCTGGGATATTTCTAGTGTTTTTTGTTTGTTTGTTTGTTTGTTTGTTTGTTTGCTTTTTAATCAGCTATAGCCCTGTATTCTCTTCCAGGCTCAGTCTGCCCCCCTAGAAAATGGACACATAGCCAGGATTCCCCTATCAGGTCCCACACAGAAGTTGTCTGAGGGGTCAATAAGTTTGTGTATAAAGAGACTTTTTTTTTTTTTTTTAATGTTTAAACCCTGGCATAGCAAGGGATAGCCACTTCCCACAATTCTCAGTGACAGCAGAGAAAGGAGGGTGGTGGGTGTCAAACTGGATTCTCTTGGTATGTGCAGGTTGTTTTTCTTGGCAAGGGCCACACTTTTCATCTCTCTTAGTGAGACTCAAAGTTGATGGCTTCTGTTTCTTTTTTTTGTGCTTAATTTTAATTTTTAAGCCATCGTGTCTTGGGGATCCAGTAAGAAACAGGTGGTGTCATCCAAAAGACTCTTCTGATGGGGCTGTAGGTATAGGCAGGGTTAAGAGAACCAAGCACAGGGTGTCGAAGTATCCCGAGGCTAGCGGTATCAGGGAGCTGTTACTATGCCTGGTCCTGAAAGCAAGAGGGAAGGGATGGTTATTAGAACTGGAAAGAGAAGCTCCATGGAAAGGCTCTGTCTGGTGGAAGGATGTAGTCAACCTTCAGTGACACAGCTGGGAAGGAGCCAAGAGAATAAATATCCTCATTGAACTCCCTTGTTAGTCCTCCCTGTCTCCTGATGGCCCCTCCCATTAGGCACACTCAGCCAGAAGCTAGAAGGCAGTGAGCCAGACTGATGCTGTCCATAGAGATCAAGACCCTCTTGGGGGGCATAGAACTGACTGCAGAAGGGGGGATGGATATAGGGATGCAAGTGGAAAATAGCTGACCAAGCAAGCAATGCAAATTGCTTGGATTATATTGGATGTTTCTATCCAAAGAGGGGTTTTTAGGGGCGCCTGGGTGGCTCAGTGGTTTGGGCTGCTGCCTTCGGCTCGGGTCATGATCTCAGGGTCCTGGGATCGAGCCCCGCATCGGGCTCTCTGCTCCGCAGGAAGCCTGCTTCCCTCTCTCTCTCTCTGCCTGCCTCTCTGCCTACTTGTGATCTCTGTCTGTCAAATAAATAAATAAAATCTTAAAAAAAAAAAAGAGGGGTTTTTGTTTGGTGGAGTAAATGAAACTTTGCATTATTAGGTCAGCCACATAGAGCTGTTGGCTGTGAGGGCTGGGAAGAGCAACAGAAATCCTCTAGTCAAACGTCATCCTTTTTACAGTTGGGAAGACCCAGGAAAGTCAAGTGACTTGCCTAAGGCCACTCATGAATTCTTGAAAGTGTGTCTTGAAAACCTGTTACATTTTAAGGAGAAAACCAACACAAAGCCACTTGAAACAGTTAAGAAGCAGTGTCAAGTAAAATCTAAGCACATGGGGAGAAAGCTGTGAATTAGTGCTTTTTCTCATTTATCATTTTGGATCCTCTGGGGTTGTGACCATCATAAAACCCAACTCAAAGGGGCTCCCACCGCACAGGAAATTAATTAATTGGCTCTTGTACCTGCAAAATTCAGGGATGGGGTGGACTGCATTGTGGGTGTGAAATAGCAACTCAATATGACATCAACCATCCAGTTTCTTTCCCTCTCTCTGTCACTCTTCCATGGTGTCAGTTCAACCTCAGGGAGGCAGAATGGCTGTGGAAGTTCCTGGGCTCATAGTTAAGTCTCTCTGGCCAGAAGGAAAGAAGCATTCCTGCCAGTAACTCCTAAAAAGACTGAGAGAGTAGCTTTCCCAGAATTTCATCCCTTGCAAGCCAACCCTGGCATTTCGTTGGTGGGAATTATGCCACATTCTCATTCCTCAGACAATCCCAGTAGACAGGTGAACAGTAGACAGTCTGTTGATTGGCAGGGGCGGCAGGTTTTTCTGATTGTTCTATCCCTCTGCTGGGGGCATGCATAACCTTTCCCTAGCACTAGGGCTGGGAGGGCAGATGGAGGGGACAGAACTGAGTAGCATTGGAAAAGGGAGATGGGTGCTGGGAGAGTGGCAGCTGACGTCCAGTATGCTGTATCATCTTTAGAAACCTTACTAATTTGGAAGTAACAGTGACAGGAAACCTGCTTTTAACTAGCGAAAGTCCGAATCTTCAAGCATTTCATGGCAGTTGTCTCAGACAGAAGCTTTCCAAACAGTTCTTGTTGGATGGCTTGCAATTAGCATCTGCTTTCCAGTATGTCTGAAAACAGACTCTTCTGGTAGGTCAACCATGCTTTCTACAATTCTGCTTAATTTCTCATATGCGTATTCAGACTTTGTATAGCCAGAGTAAACACTGAACTCAAATTCTGGGTTAGTGGAGATTAAATTACATTAAAAGTCTCATCATTTAAAACTTACCCTTAAATGGGAGTAAGAATAGCCTCGACTTCATAGGTTTGTTTTAAGGATTAGCTGAGGTAATCCAAGTAAAGTAACCCAGTGTCCCAGTAGCTAGCCCAATAAATGTTACCTTTATTAGCATCCTGTATCTCAAAATATTGTCACATTTATGTGTTTATGTGCACATTTAATCTAGGAAATTAACTCTTTTCACAACAAATACATTATTTGTCACTGATTACTTAGAGATGAGGTAAATAAAGGTATTAAAAAATTTACTGTTTATGGATTTTTTTTCCCCACCAGAATGGTTTTTATTTTAGAAATCATTTTCGGGGAAATCTAAAAAAAGAAAATTTAGGTATCATACAGTTAAGGGTAGATAGAATCCCTGGATAAAATGGGATTTAAGTTTACAGTCACTTTTTAACATATTCTTACTTGAAAAGTTTTATAAATCGTTGAAGTCCTGTCATGATGTATCCCAGCTGATTTTTTTTTTTTTTTTTTTGCCTTTGTTCTCAGTATGGAGGTTCTGGAGGGAACAAGTGACCCTCCTAAGCTTTGGTTTCCCAAGCCAACCATGCCATTTGGCTTCTCTGGGTGGATGGATTTTAGGATCACTTGGATCAGGTGAGATGCTACAGTAGCAAGAAGCTAGTCTCAGGCATTTATTTCAGTTGAATTTAACTGAACCAATGCTGTGACAAAATGCTGTGAATTGTTCTCTAAAGCCTTTAGTACCATAAGGCCGACCTCTCAGAATTTCAGGGTGAATTGTCTTAATTTGGGGGTTCCCAGATTAGTGGTACCCTCAAGCTTTAGCACCTGTGTTTCAAATGAGGGGTGGATAGGGTGCAGTGAGGGGCCTGCAGATAGAGGAAAAACTTCCAGAACAACCAGGAACTTATAGACCACAAGTTTATAGACCTTAAAAATTTTCATACTCTCTTCCTTGCATTTGACTAAAATAAACCTTAAATTTTCTATGGGTTGCTTGTTGGTCCTGAGGATGGTCACCATTGTGATAACTAGATGGCAGCTAGTAACAACTAAAGGATTGACCCTAAATTCCTTGGTTCAGACAAGTGGTTCTCATACATAGATCACTTGGTTGAAGAAACTGTCAAAAAAAAAAAAAAAAAGAAAATGGAAGGGATTGGCTTAGGGCTACCAACTTCTGATTTTGCCATCCTTAGTGGATGTTTTGAAATATCTAACATTACCACGATTATCATACAAGAAAGGAACATTTTTTTCTTGATATTACCTATAAAAACTACAGCATATTTGGGCCCTGAGCTACAGTCTATGGGTAGCAAGCACTGGGGAGATGGGGAGTAATTTACTTAATGTGCAGTGGAGCGGGGGAGAGCCTACTTTTCTGAAGATTCTCTTAGAACCTAGGCATTCTCTTAAGTCATGTCTTTATCTGACTTAAAGGAGGAGAAATTCCCTTGTATACAAGTTTTGATGAATCCAACCCATTTTTTAAAGAAGGAACTGTTTCCTCTCAAGTCATTAACTTAGAATTGTTAGTATAATTATTGTAGTTGTATTTCTACAACAAATAGTTGTAGAAAATCTTGCAATACCTAGCTGTATCAACAGTTTTTCTTTTTCCATAATTTGACCGTAAAAATGATAAATCTGTTCAATTCGGCCTTCAGTTGTGTAGTATATGCCTCTGTGTGTGGGAAAGCACACACACACACACACACACACACACTCGCATAGAGGGAGGGGGGGAGGGAGGGGGGAGGGAGGGAGAGAAAGAACTTAATTAGGTGAAAAGCCCCGGAAAGGAAAGGGTGCTTGTGAGAAAATCAATGTGTGCCTTAGTCAGTTGCTGGTAAGCGGTAGTACTTGTACTAACAATTACATCTCGGAGCTGCCAACAGAATATGGCTTTTTAAGATGTCTTCTGACATCATGAAAAAACCCCACACATACACCCAACCACCCCTGGCATCCCAAACAGTAATAAAACATTCCTCATTCTGCTTCACTTCACATGCTTGCTTGATTTTGCCACAAACATGTTTTGCCTTCCAGCCAGGGATTAAGCTTCCGTATGAGGCCATGACTGGTGTGAAAACAACTTCTCTGTCATTGTTGAGGGGGAGAGAAAACTGCTTGCATGCTTGTGCGAAATCCTGAATGGAATTGTGGGATTGTAGTGTCTTGAGGTCCATGCCTTCCTGCCAGGCTACCTGAAAGCTCATCTCCGTGACTGACAAAAGGTGACCTAATCCTAGTGTGTCATTGACCTCTAACATTTCACGGATCCTCTGTGAACAAGGACATGAACTAAGATATGTCTTTCTCAGGAAAAAACAGACCGTTCTGCAACACACCGCACATGCAGTTAACTGCCCTGTTGACAGCCTCATTGTGAGGCACAGTGTCGCTGTTTGAGTCCTGTTGATATTCTCACATACGCTCCTACAGCACAGTCCTCGCCTGTTCCAACAGATACTCCATCTTCACTCGGACTCCTTACCACTTGTTTCTATTCGGGTGTCTCTCTCTCTACAGCAGGGTATTCTGTGTGTTTAGTCACAGCTCAGTGTTCTTTTGGACAGCCATTACCACAACCCTCTTGCTTTAGTCAGTTTGGGCTGCCATAACAAAATACCACAGACTGGGTGGCTTAAAATAGAAATTCATTTCTCACAGTTCTGAAGGCTGGGAAGTCTAAGATCAAGGTGTTGGCAAGGCAGGTTTCATTCTGAGACCTCTTAATGTTGGCTTGTAGGCGGCCACCATCTTACTGTGTGCTCACTTGACCTCTTCTTTGTGCCCTTGTGAAAAGAGGAAGCTCTGGAGACTCTTCTTCTTCTTAGGACACTAATCCCATCAGGGGGGCTCCACCCTTGTGACTCATCTTAACCAAGTTGACTCCCAGAGGCCCCGCCTCCTAATGCTATCAGATTGGGGGCTAGGATTTCAAACATACGATTTTGGTTGTGTGGGTGGTGACGGATGACCAGACACAAATTTCCTGTCCATAATAATTCTGAATCTTTATTTGTGGCTCCCTTGAAGTGTTTACAGTGTCGTTAGTCCAGGAGCCCTGCAGTAAGTAAAGAAAGCCTTAGAATTATTGTTGTGGAACACATACAGCATTCTATAGGTGGCTTGGGGGATTACAAAGTTGGAAACCGTTTACCACAGAATTCAAGGTGACCTAGGTAGACTGGTGATCTCCTCCTCTTTTCAGATCTTGGGTTTCTTAGATCCAAATGTCAGTGGTAAAGTTATGGATGCTAAATTCGGTCAGCCTCAATGAAGTGTGGCTAGGTCAGCATTCAGTATTCCCCGACCACCATCTGTAGCCTCCCTTTTAGGCCTCTAAAAAGGAGGCTTTCAGAATGAAAGCCTGGGAAAATGAGTTCTTAGCACTTTATCCTCTTGGGCATTTACTTCCTTTTCATGGGGGAAAGGAAGGCAGTAAATTATACTAAAACTGTTCCCTTTTCCATTAGAGATCAATATCTTGCAGTGTCATTTGAAGTGTCTACAAATTCAGGAATGTCTGCATGGACACAGGCGTGCGTGAATGCACATACACACAGAGAAACCTGTGCCAGGTGGAATATTTTAAAATATAAAAGGCCTTTGAACGTTCTTTTTAAACTTTCAAGAACAGATAATTTCTGTGTTATATAAACTGTTCCAGGCTTTAGAAAAAAGATGGAAAACTTCCAGATTCTTTTTTCAAGCAAACATGACCCTGATAACAAATCTGGCAAGCCCCCAAAGGGAGGCTATATACCAGTCTCTCTCCGGAATGTAAAAATTTCAGATAAAATTCTAGTGAGTGGGTTTCAACAATAGGTTTTGTGAATGTTCCACCAGACCCAAGTAGGTTATGGAATACAGGAATGTATATGAATGGCTTCATATACATAGATTTTCATTTGAGTCACATAAATTATTTAAGTGAACATAGGCGATAATCTCATTAGTTCAGAAGAACACTCAGTCAATTCAACTTCTAATTTTTATGAACCACTTAAAAACGAGCATATAACATGACCATTCCTTCATATGATAAGATTGAGTTCATACAGCCCACTGTCATTTATACTTTTGTGGGGCCCCAATAAAGATATTATTGGATATGACTGAGATCAAAACAAAAAGCCAATGTAGAAATATATGAAAGTAGTAACTTTAACTTTAGAGAAGAAATATTATAAGGAAAAGGATAAAATTATCCTTACAGATCACTCAGTTGTAGATCAAGAAGGCTTAAAGAGATTACTTTTAGATGGTAAGATAAAAACTAAGGATTTTGGAGGGGCACATGGGGGGCTCTGTAGGGTGGCTCTGTAGGTTACAAATCCAACCCTTGATTTCGGCTCAGGTCATGATCTCAGGGTCTTGAGAGTAAACCCTGCGTTGGGCTCCATGCTGGGTGTGGTGTTTGCTTGAGATGCTCTCTCTCCCTCTCCCACTGACCCTACCCCCATTTTTGTCTTGCAAAATAGATAAGTAAAATCTTTTAAAAAACAAACAAATGAACTAAGGATTTGGATACTTCTGAAATCAGTTCACGAGTCTAATGCCATTCTTTTCAAAGTCCCACCAAGGTTTTAAAAATTTCATAAGATGATTATCAGTCTATATGGAAAAATAAGTAGATGAGAACCTCAGGAGAATTCTGGAAATGGCTGTAGGAGGAGGGTGTTAGATCTGTTGGATATTATAGTATATTGCACTACCAGATATTAAAGTGCCTAACGAAGTCTTCGTAATTAAAACACAGTGATGCTGGCGGAAGACGAGGAAGTAGGTAAGGGAACCAGGACAGTTCAAAAGCAGACCCTCACATAAATAATATGGTAAATCATAAAGAAGACATCAGAAATCAGTGGGGAAGGAAAGATTATTCAAAAAATAATTTTGATGCATAGTTAGCAATTTGGAAAAAATCATTCTAACTTCACCAAAATGAATTCCATATTGATTAAACAATTAACTGCAAAATGTAGAGGCATAGGAAATCTATAGAATTGAATATTGCTTAGAAACAAAGGAAAAACCCTCAAACAGGAAAAGTCAAACTACAGAAAAAATAAATAAATAAAAGATTTCTTCATGTGAAAAGCCAACGGGGTAATAGTAGATTAGGAAAAGATCTTCAGTAACAGGACAGAATTAGCATCTTTATTTTGGGACATGCTCAAACAAACTTAAAAAACTAATTAAAAAAATTAAACCTTGTTGGAACACTTGGATAGGTGACTACATAAGTACTGTACAAATATATAGAGAGAATGGTCAATTTTGTAATAAGAGATAGTAGATTAAAACATTGGCAAAATATGATTTTAACGTATTAGCCAAAGAATGCATTTTTAATGATAATCCCCAATTCTGGTGGTATTGCAATATTGCGAAATGGCTATGCAATATATTAAAGAGCCATATTATTTATTCATACATTTTGATCCAGTAATATTACTTCTGTGGACCATCTCCCCCCATTCCCTCAGTGAAGGAAATAATACACAATACTTAATAAGCTATTTCAACAAAGATGCTCCCTGATGCATTATTTACAAAATACACACACACACACACACACACACACACACAACTAATGTCCAACTGTTAGGTAACCATAAAATGAAATAGCTCTTCTCAGCATAATACTGTAATATAATGAACAATTATTTTGAAGATACATCGTAATGTGGCACGATACTTACAATATAATTTTATGTATAGAAATTACAGTATAAATTGTGGTGTAGTTGCACTATAGAATACAGCTATATTGCTGTGCAATTAGATTGAATGACCCATAGCTGCCTGTGACGACTGAAGATCTCAGGAACACAACTGTTAAGTAAATAAGCAAGTTGTGTTTGTCTCCCTTACCTCAGGAGACCTATTCAGGAAAAAAGTTGCTTTGGCTGATGTCAAACAGGTTACTGGCTGTGTACTCTTATGGGATTTTTATGGTTTCAGGTCTCAGATTTAGGTCTTTAATCCACTTTAAATGTATTTTTGTGTATAATGTATTAAGGTGATCTAACTTCTTGTTTTTGCGTGTTGCTGCCCGGTTTTCCCAACACCATTACTTGAAGAGACTGTCTTTTTCCCATTGGACGTTCTTTCCTGTTTTGTTGAAATGAAATTGACCATATAGTTTTGGGTTAATTTCTGGGTTTTCTATTCTACGAAATGCAGGGAGCTGGAAAGTGTAATGCTAAATGCAATAAGTCAGTCAGAGAAGGACAAATACTATATTATTTCAGTCATATGTAGAATTTAAGGAAAAACACAAATGAGCCAAGGGAAAAAGAGAAATACAAATCAAGAAACAGACTCAACTAGAGAGAACAAACTCATGGGTGCCAGAGGGGAGGTGGCAAGGGGGATGGGTTAGATAGGTGATGGGGATGAAGGAGTGCACTTACCGTGATGAGGACCAATGACGTCGGATTGTTAAATCACTGTATTGTATACCTGACACTAATATAATACTGTCTGTTAACTAATTGGAATTAAAATGAGAACATACAATTTTTTAAAAAAGCAAGTTGCAGAATAGCCACTTGATCCCAATTACATAAAGTTCAGATACAAGCAAAACTAGTGATAGAGCGTTTAGACATCTGCAGGCATGTGGCAAACCCAATACAAACAAGCAAGCATAGACAAAAATTCAGTCTAGTTGGGGGAGGAAAGATGAGGTTGTGGGAGGAGCCCATGGGGGCTATCTAGGGGATGGTAAACTTCTCTTTCACAAAAGTATATATATTATTGCTCTTTTTAAATTTTTAAATTTCTTTTCTTTTTTTTTTAAAGATTTTATTTATTTATTTGAGAGAGGGAGAGAATGAGAGAGAGAGGATGAGAAGGGAGAAGTCAGAGGGAGAAGCAGACTCCCCGCTGAGCAGGGACCCTGATGTGGGACTTGATCCTGGGACTCCAGGATCATGACCTGAGCCAAAGGCAGTCACCCAACCAACTGAGCCACCCAGGCGCCCTAAATTTATTTTCTAAAGGTTTTATTTATTTGAGAGAGAGAGAGAGTATGTGTGTGTGTGAGTGGGGGGAGGAGCAGAGGAAAGAGGAACAAGCAGAATCCCCACTGAGCAGGGAGCCCCCAGTGTGGGCAGTGTGGGTCTCAACACCAGGATCCTGGGATCATGACCTGAGTCGAAGGTAGACACAACTGACTGAGTCACCCAGGCTTCCCCTTATAGCCCTTTTTTTATACCTTAAAATAAGCGATAAGTATTTTTTGTGTATTTAGTGTTAATTTAACAAAGGAGTATTAAAACCATATTCACGGAGTCCAATTATGTACAAAATCTTTACCCCTAATAGATGGTAAGAAAGTATATAGGTAATAGTGACTGTGTATAGAGGAGTGAAATTATGGATGGGTCGTTCTTTCATTTTCTTTCATTTCCGAATTTTCATTGACAGTCTTACCTGGCTTTACTGCTCTTCCATTTATCGTGATTCGCAGTTGTGTGACAACCCTGTGTTGAGGGGGTCTGTCGGTGCCGTTTTCCAGTAGCATTTTCTCACTTTGTGTTTATGGGTCACATTTGGGTAATTCTCACAGTACTTCAGACTTGTTCCTGACTGTTTCTATCTGTTCTGGTGATCTGTGGTCAATAGTCTTTCATGTTACCCTTGGAGCCTGAGGAGGTGCCTAAATTTATGCTGTCTTACGTCAAACTTTAATAGATGAGGAGTTGCTTCCTGTGGATGAGCAAAGAAAGTGGTTTCTTGAGATGGAATCTAAACCTGGTGAAGATGCTGTGAAGATTGTTGAAATGACAGTGAAGGATTTAGAATACTTTGTAAACGTAGTTGATAAAGCAGCAGCAGGGTGGGAGAGGATTAATTCCAATTTTGAAAGAAGTTCTGCAGTGGGTAAAATGCTCTCAAACGGCATCACATGGTCCGGAGAAATCATTCTGAAAGGAAGGGCCAAATGATGCAGCAAATGTCACTGATGTCTTATGTTAAGAAACGGCCACAGCCACCCCAAGTCCTCGGCCACCACCACCTTGATCAGTCAGCAGCCAACAAAATTGAGGCAGGACCCTCCAACAGCAAAAAGATTATAATTCACTGAAATCTCAGATGATGGTTTGCATTTTTTAGAAATAAAGTATTTTATTTTATTTTTAAAAAGATTTATTTATTTGAGTGAGAAGGGGCAGAGAGAGGGGGAGAGAAAGGCTTTTAAGCAGACTCCATACTGAGCACGGAGCCCGATGTGGGGCTTGATCTCACATGACCTGAGCCAAAACCAACAACCAGATGCGTAACTGGCTGACTGCACACCCAGGCGCCCCAGCAATAAAGTATTTAAATTAAGTTATGTATAATAGTTTTTTAGACATAATGCTATTTAGCATTTAATGGACTATGGTGTAGTGTAAACACAACTTTTATATGCACTGAGAAGCCAAAAATTCATTTAAAGCACATAATTGCTACATTCACTTTATTGCAATGGTCTGGAACTGAACCCACAATATCTCTGGGGTATGCCTGTATGTGCTTTTGTTGCATTTTTTAAAAAAGAAAGGAAAATTGAAGAAGACTTCTGCAACTATAGGATGACTTAAGCTTCCAGTAGAGTGACTTAAGCTCACTCAGTAGAGTGAGCCATTGCTCGAGAGTGATAGACTTCACCACTGAGGCAGAAGGGGAGATGGATTTATTTATTTTAAGAATTTTATTTATTTATTTGAGAGAGAGAGAGAGACAGCATGTGCACACACATGCGCAGTTAAGGGGAGGGGCAGAGGGAGAAGAGAAGCAGATTCCCTGCTGAGCAGGGAGCCCCACACAGGGTGCAATCCCAGGACCTCGGGATCATGACCTGAACTGAAAGCAGATGCTTAACTGATTGAGCCACACAGGTGCCCCAAGATGTATTTATTTATTTATTTATTTTTAAAAAGATTTTATTTATTCATTTGTCAGACAGAGATCACAAGTAGGCAGAGAGAGAGGAGGAAGCAGGCTCCCTGCTGAACAGAGAGCCAGATGCAGGGCTCGATCCCAGGATCCCAGGACCCTGAGATCATGACCCGAGCCGAAGGCAGAGGCTTTAACCCACTGAGCCACCCAGGCGCCCCCCCAAGATGTACTTAAAATGTAAAAGAAATGTATTTGGAAAGAATAAATGCATCTATGAATGGTTACTGAGCATCTTACTTGTGTGAGAAAGCCTTGACCTAGCCTGAATTCTGAGAAAATTTCATGGATACTGAGTTTATTGTATTGCTGATGAGGATGAATTAGAAAGACTGGCATTTCTTTGGGTTCCTTTAAAATATTTTTTAGCTTAGTATTTTGACTGGTTACAAAAATAATAACAATGATTTGAGATAGTCTTATAAAAATTTGTAAGTCACGCAGACACTAGAACTACCGCTCTGTTGAAAGATAATACTGGGATAGAGGAACATGTAAAAGACACCATGAAGGTGCAGCCAGGATATTCTTAGAACATACGTTGCTCATAAATAAAAATGGCATGGAAAAGGAGGGACAGCAGGCTAATAAATTTTAAAAGACTTGAGAGACACAGCCAAATTCCAGTGCACATCTTGTTTGGATCCTGACTTAAACCAATTGTGAAAAGGTGTTTATGAGATAATTGGGAAAATTGGGACACTGATTTGATATTTGATATTATGAAATTATTAATTTTTAGGTATGACTTTATTTATGGTTATGTTTTAAAGATGCATGCTATAGTGTTTAGGAACATATAATATATCAGATTTTTACTTTAAGATAATCTAGAGGAGAGTTTGGGTATATTAAATATGAAAAGTCCATATTTGGGGGTTTTCTATGGATAAATGATATATCCAGAATTTACATTAAAATAATGCAGGGGTAGGGGCTATAGTGGTGTATAGATGAAACAAGGTCAGCCATGTAATAATATAATTATTATTATTACATGGTAATTGATAACTGAAGTTGGGCAGTGAGTACATATATTCTTGATACTTTTGTATAGATGTTTAGAACTTTTCATAATAAAATATAAATAAGAGTAATACATATTTACAGGTGAAAATGTGTAAAGTATAGAAAAGTATAAAGAAAGAAATGAAAGTCACCCACATTCCCATCCCCTGGAGATAACTACTATCAACATTTTTATAGGGCTCCTTCTATACTCTTTCCTTATGCACTTAAAATACATACTCTTATGCATACACATGTTTAAACAAGAAATTATACTATCTGTATTGTTTTTGCATCCTGCTTTTTTATATTGTGGACACTATTGGGCTTTAGTACATTTAGATCTTCCTCATAACTTAATATTATGACTATGTATTACTCTAATACAGGAAAACACACACAAATGCCATAATTTGTTTTGATCTAACCAATCCTTTACAAATGGATATCTAAGTTGTTTCTTTTTTTTTTTCCTATTTAAACAGCTCTGCATACACTTTTCTTCTGAGAAATACCTGGAAAATCCAAGAGTTTTTAAGGCTTTTTTCTTTATCATGGCAGACTTTTTGTTGGAAATACGATACCATTTTGAATTCCCTCCTATAGTATATATGATTACCCATTTCATCATAATTTCAGCAACATTGAGTGCTGTAGTCACAATTTTTAAATGTTTTTCAGTCTGATAGAGGGATAAAGAATATCTTATTTTAATTTGCATTTTTAAAATTATTTGTGAGTTGAAAATCTTTCTGTATGTGTATGTCAGTATTTCTTATTTTATGACTAGCTGTTTATATCTTCCCCCAATTGTTGTATTTATCCCCCCACTGATTCATAAAGGCTTTTTACATGTTAAAAGACACTAATGTTTCATATATTGTATAAATTGCAATTTTTCTCCCTAGTTTTTTGTTTGTCACTTAACCTTAGGTCATTTTTGAACCATCATTTGTCTGGAATT